>NC_025701.1:951153-954830 GCF_000633955.1 Camelina sativa | reverse complement strand
GTTGTGCTTGAGAGATCAAATCAAAATCTGCATTCTGAGCTGGATGGTTTATTGGAGAAACTGGGGAGTCAAAGTAATGAGCTCACGGAGAAGCAGAAAGAGATGGGAAGATTGTGGACTTCTGTACAAGAAGAACACTTGCGTTTCATGGAAGCTGAGACCGCCTTTCAAACCCTGCAACAATTGCACTCTCAGTCTCAGGAGGAGCTAAGCACTTTGGCATTGGAACTGCAAAGCAGGTCTCAAATCCTGAAAGATATGGAGGCCCGTAACCATGGTTTACAGGAGGAAGTCCAGGAAGCCAAAGACGAGAACAAAAGTCTCAGTGAGCTCAATCTTTCCTCGGCTTCATCAATTAAAAGTTTGCAGGAAGAGGTCTCAAGGCTACGGGGGACAATACAGAAACTTGAAGCAGAAGTTGAACTGAGAGTGGACCAGAGAAATGCTTTACAGCAAGAAATATACTGTCTTAAAGAGGAATTAAGTCAGATAGGGACGAAACACCAGTCCATTGTAGAACAGGTGGAGCTGGTTGGTTTACATCCAGAAGGCTTTGGGTCTTCTGTCAAGGAGTTGCAGGAGGAGAACTCAAAGTTAAAAGAAATTAATGAAAAAGAAAGTATCGAAAAGACGGCCTTGCTTGAGAAGTTAGAAATGATGGATAAACTTGTTCAGAAAAACTTTCTTCTGGAGAACTCCATTTCAGATTTGAATTCTGAGCTGGAAACAATTAGAGGAAAGCTAAAGACATTGGAGGAAGTTTGTATGTCACTCGCAGAAGAGAAGTCAGGCCTTCATTCTGAGAAGGACATGTTGATTACCCGTCTGCAGAGTGCTACAGAAAACAGCAAGAAACTCTCTGAGGAGAACAGGTTACTGGATAATTCTCTCTCTAAGGCCAATGAAGAACTTGAAGAACTCAAGTCAAAATTGAAAAGCCTGGAAGATTCATGCCACCTGCTGAATGACGACAAGTCCAGTTTAACTAGTGAACGAGAAAGCTTACTCTCCGAAATGGATATTATGAGAAAAAGAATTGAAGATCTAGAGAAAGTACAGGCAGATTTAAAAGTGAAAGTTCTGGAATTAGTGACCGAGAGAGAGTTATCCCTTCAGAAAATTGAAGAGTTAGGGGTGTCTTTAGATGGCAAAGACCGTGAGTATACTAGTTTTGTGGAGTTCTCCGAGAGTCGGATGAATGGCATGGAATCAAAGATCCGTCACCTTCAAGATGAAAATCAATGCCGGGAGAGAGAATATCAAATGGAGCTGGATCGATCTCATGATGCTCACATTGAGATTATCGTTCTGCATAAATGTTTGCAGGAGTGGCTTGAGAAGAGTTCCTCTCTGATTGCTGAGAATCAGAATCTTAAAGAGGCTTCTAAACTGTTAGAGAAGCTAGTCTCCGAACTAGAGGAGGAAAATATTGGGAAACAAATGCAGATTGACTCCTCGATTAACTGCATTAAAATACTGAGAACGGGGATCTACCAGGTATTGATGAAGCTTGCATTAATTCCAGGTATAGATTCCGGTGACGAGAACTCGCGAGACGAGAAAAATATGCGTGACATTTTGGAAAGACTTGATGACATGCAAACTATGCTTTTGAGGATTCGGGATGAAAACCAGGACTCTGCCATTGAGAACCTCGTCCTTGTTGAATTTCTTCGGCAACTTAAATCAGAAGCTGTAGGTATTGAGACAGAGAAGAAAATCCTCGAGGAAGAACTAAAATCTCAGTGTCAGCAGCTTTCGTTTTCGCGGGATGAGACGCAGAAACTTATCTTTACGAACAGAGAATTGAGCACAAAAGTTAATCAAGGAGTCAACAGAGAAGAAGTCTTGAAGGTGGAAATTGAGGATTTGCACAGGCAACTGTTGCAATTTCGAGATGACTACACAATTTTGCAGGGAGAGAATTACAAGACTCTAGACGAGAAAAGATACTTGAAAAATTCAACATTGCGGTTGGAGGAGGAGAAACATAAACTAGAAGAGGATATCTCTTTGCTTCTTTCTGAAACTATCTATCAAAGCAATCTTATTCTTGTTTTGGAGGATGTCGTTTTGGAAAAACTTGCAGGAGCGGTGAAACTAAACGAGGATCTGGACAGACTCAGTTTTGTTAAGCATAAGCTCGAGGAAGAGGTAATGGAGGTTGGTGATAAGTTAAAATCTGCAGAAATTGAGAACTTGCAGCTTGAAGGTTTGCTAGAGAAGTCGGATGCCGAACTTATCTCTGCCAGATCTGCCAATGATCAGTTGGAACATGAAATTGCTAGTGTGAAGGATCAGTTGGGTCAAAAGGAGAAAGAGCTTTTAGAAGCAATGCTGATGATATCTATTGTGCAAAACGAAAAAACTGAGTTATCCAAGGCAGTGGAGGGTCTAGAATGTAGATACAAGGACGCTAAAGCGATAGAAGAAGAAAAGGATATGCAGGTCTTGAAACTTCGTGGAGATTACGATGAGCAGGTGAAGAAGAATAGTCATTCCAATGAAGCTAATCTGAAATTGGAAGCTGACTTGATGAATTCACTCATGGAGCTCCAAGAAATCAAAGTGGAGAAGGAAAAGCTAAACCAGGAGCTTTCTACAGAAAGGAATGAGATTGAAAAATGGGAGTCTCAATCTGCAACATTGTTTGGAGATTTGCAGATTTCAGCTGTTCATGAAACATTGCTTCAAGGGTTGACCCATGAGCTGGCTGAAGCCTGTAGGAACCTTGAAAGCAGAAGCACGTTAAAAGACATGGAGATTGACCAGCTTAAAGGAAGAGTGAACAACTTGGAGGATGCGAACAAAGAACAGAATGATATTATGTGCAAATACGCCCAAGCTATTTTCCTGTTGAAGGAAAGCATAGAATCTCTAGAAAAACATGCCATGCCTCACGAATTCGAGATTGCCACCGTAAGTTTTCTTAGCACAAATCTGCTTCTAATAATCATATACTTGTTAGGTGACCTTTATGAAGTTTTAGATAGCTTTACCCTTGGTCTAGGTAATCTTGCTCTGTTAATTTCAACTTTTTCTTGCTGGAAAGTAACCAATCTTTTGTGGGTATCTCTTACCAGGACACTGCTTCAACATTGGATAACAACGATAAATTCTTAGAGTTGCAAGAAATGCGTTTGAGAATCAAAGCTATTGAGGAGTCAGTAACCAAAAAGCTTGCAATGGAAGAATTGAAGTCTTCTTCTGCCCGAAGAAGCAGAAGGAGAAGTGGAAACTTACGGAAACAGAACCACGACATCTATTTCGAGGAAAGCGAGATGATCACAAAAGATATCGTTCTTGATCAGGTTTCTGATTGCTCATCATATGGGATAAGTAAGAGAGACATTTTGAAGGTAGAAGATGAGCACAGTTTAGAGGTAAAGCCACATAATCCTCAGAAAGGTAAATCGTTGTCTGAAGAGTCATTGGTTGTGGACAAACTAGAGGTCTCTGATAGATTCACAGATCCAAACAAAGAAGCGAACAAGAGGAAAGTTCTCGAGAGACTTGGTTCAGATTTACAGAAACTCGCAAATCTTCATGTTGCTGTTGAAGATTTGAAAAGCAAAGTGGAGACAGAGGAGAAAGGCGAGAAAGGAAAAGAAAACGAGTATGACACGATCAAGGGACAGATCAATGATGCTGAAGAAGCATTAGAGAAACTTTTAAGC
>NC_025701.1:940790-944891 GCF_000633955.1 Camelina sativa | reverse complement strand
TAATTTCAACTTTTTCTTGCCGGAAAGTAACCAATCTTTTGTGGGTATCTCTTACCAGGACACTGCTTCAACATTGGATAACAACGATAAATTCTTAGAGTTGCAAGAAATGCGTTTGAGAATCAAAGCTATTGAGGAGTCAGTAACCAAAAAGCTTGCAATGGAAGAATTGAAGTCTTCTTCTGCCCGAAGAAGCAGAAGGAGAAGTGGAAACTTACGGAAGCAGAACCACGACATCTATTTCGAGGAAAGCGAGATGATCACAAAAGATATCGTTCTTGATCAGGTTTCTGATTGCTCATCATATGGGATAAGTAAGAGAGACATTTTGAAGGTAGAAGATGAGCACAGTTTAGAGGTAAAGCCACAGAATCCTCAGAAAGGTAAATCGTTGTCTGAAGAGTCATTGGTTGTGGACAAACTAGAGGTCTCTGATAGATTCACGGATTCAAACAAAGAAGCGAACAAGAGGAAAGTTCTCGAGAGACTTGGTTCAGATTTACAGAAACTCGCAAATCTTCATGTTGCTGTTGAAGATTTGAAAAGCAAAGTGGAGACAGAGGAGAAAGGCGAGAAAGGAAAAGAAAACGAGTATGACACGATCAAGGGACAGATCAATGATGCTGAAGAAGCATTAGAGAAACTTTTAAGCGTCAACAGGAAGTTGGTGACGAAAGTCCAAAACGGATTTGAGAGATCAGATGGAAGTAAATCATCAATGGATCTTGATGAGAATGAGAGTAGCAGAAGGAAGAGGATATCAGAACAGGCGAGAAGAGGATCAGAGAAGATTGGTAGGTTACAGTTGGAGATACAGAGATTACAGTTTCTATTACTGAAAATGGATGGAGATAGAGAGAATCGAGCAAAAGCAAAGATATCTGATAGCAAAACGAGGATTCTTCTTCGGGACTATATCTATAGTGGAGTGAGAGGTGAGCGACGAAAGAGAATGAAAAACAGGATACTTTGTGGGTGCGTGCAGCCGCCTCCATCTCCGTGATTGTTAGATTTGTTGTTGCAAGTAATCTAAATAAAATAATATTCATGTGAATGGAATCGAATTGAAGTTTGATATGGAAAGAGAAACACTTCTGCTAATATCTCTTTTTGCGTTTTTGTAGAGTTTGAAAGAAATTTGTATGTTGGAAATGGTTAAGAGGAAAAGTCAAAGTTTCAAGTTTTGTTCTGAGTCTGCGTTTCAGATGCAGACATAGCTGTGTTGTGTTAAAACAACAGAATATGGACTTTAAGCGCAAGTTCCAATACTAATCGATTACTAAAACAAGTTAGCTTGCCAAAGAAAAGGAGGTTCTGTTAACAAATAATATCAAAGATTTACATATTTGAAGGACATGATAATAACACTGATCATGACTTAAAAAAAGGAGCAAAGACGCTTCATTCGGCAGCTCTGAAAATGGTAAGGAGAGCCAAGAAGAGGTTGATAATATCCAAGTAGAGCGAAACTGCAGCCCAGATGTACTCATCGTAACTGTAACGTTTGATGAGATTGTCTGTATCGTAAACTATGTACCCACAGAATATTATCGCAGCTAAACAACCATAGATCATCACTGAGAGCCGACCCAACGGAAAGAATATCTGCAAAAAAACAAAAAAGCCACCATTAGGCTCTGTTTTCAGTTCTTGCATTCCAATGTTAAAACCAAAAGAAGTGTGTATACTTACCTGAATAAGGGCAAAGACCATGAGAACGATGAGAGCACCAAATAAGAATGGACCGAGGAAATTGAAGTCATATCCTTTCTTCGCCGCCCAAAAGGTGTACAAGGTTAAGGAAAGCAGCACTACTGTCGTTAAAATCGCTGCTTCAAGAATCACTTTTCCTGTTCCAGCAACAAAGTTCCAAAATTTAATGAATAAATTGAATTTTGAAACTATATACACTGTTTTACTACTAAGGGGTTTATCCAATGTAGTATAAAGACAAATCAATGGTTTCTATGGAAACATTAAGCTATCAGTGAACCAATTATTGAGTATGAGGAAAGTCAAAACCAGCCCATATGTGTTGGAGATACAGGCTATTATAGAAGCGTGTGGTGTGGTTTAAAGCAACTAATATAAGTCGCTTGAAAGACAAGAAAGGAATACGGAGGAGAAGTAGAGTGTGTCACAAGGAAAGTCTTACCACTGGTGAAAGCACACGTTAATCCCACGGCGAAAGCCAAAGTCACCGTGAAGATCCCTAGAAGCAAGTAATTCACCGGATGTTTCTGGTGGTAATAGTACAGAGGACACATTACTGCAACCAAACAGAACAATAACAAATTAAACCAAAACCCTAAAATAAAATATAAAAAAACATCGAATTGAATTTAGATTTTTTTTGATTTTTTGGTTACCTAAAAGAGGTGTGATGATTAGGACAATCCAGAGAGCAAGACCGGCACTAGTGGTGGCGAAGAACACGGCAATCGGACGGACGAAAACCACCGTGGCGGCGACGGCGATGGTTGCTAAAAGCTGGAAAACGATTATGGAATATACCTTACGGATGAAACCCCATCGGAGTTCGGGGCTCTCGAGCATCGTCGGATAAAGAGTTCTCTCACCGCCACTAGCGCCGGTCTCCACGTCATCTTTCCGGTAAGGAAGATTCCACTTATGCATTCTGTAAAACTGTAATCGACCGACACAATGGATTCTTGATCAAACGAACGCGGGAATATTCGAATACTGGAAAGAACCGGAGAAGAAGAAGGACGATGATCTAGGAATTAACAAGTTTCGGAATTTGTTTTCCTTTTTTTTGTTTTTGGTTCGATCGTTACGTTTTTTTTTTTCCCGAGAAAATTTGAGATTTCGAGGCTGAGAAAAAATTAGGATTGTAGAAGTTATAAAAGCAGTTAAAAAGAGAAGAAGAGTAAAGGCGAACGTTCTTGAAGGCACCAGGTTTTGACACGTGGCGTATGATGATGAGACGTTAAAGTTTTCTTAACCGTGTGAAGAGGCTGTCTAGATGCTTCTGTTAAGTTAAGAGAACACCGGTGTGGTTTATACAGATATGGTTTGGTTTATATAGGAAAAGAATGTTAACCTAATTTCCTTAATTAGATAGATAGCGATACATATTTACATAATAATAATATCTCACAATAACTCCTCTTGATTTTCTATAGGGTCCATAAGTTAGTGATTCATATTATAATCTGATTTTACACCACAAGAACAAAATTATTTCACAATTATGATTGACGCGTTTCTGATGAGTTTGTTCGATCATCATCCATCTTGTTGAATACAACTCTCCTCAACAACGAGGAAGCATCCTCGATTCAGTGAATTACACTTTATTCCTCTTTATGGAGTCATTCGATTATCTAATTAGTTAACCATTCCACCGTATATGCCTTTGATCTCCATTCTCCACTGGAGCGCGATTATGTCTAACTTTTACTAATCAATTGACAACTTCTTTTTTTTGTTCATGGATACATCAAGAAAATGCAAATTTTTCATGGATATGGAAGAGTTAGGTAGGTATGTAATATATTTTGTAGCGTTTGCAATAACCAATAATAATAAAAATCTCAGTGGAGTCAGTAACTTGAAATTTAAATTTTCTTTAACTGGGTTTAGTCGATGGTACTATAAACAAAATTACGAATGGCCTAAACTAAAGCAGAAGAATCGTTAATTACCTCCGCATCCTCCGCCACATCCTCCTCCATGTCCACCACAACCACCGCCGTGATCCCCGGAGGAGACATGATGACCGCAGTGATCCCCGGAGGAGACAGCCGCTACTGGAAAAATCATGAAGCCACCGTCTTTACTTCTTCTCGCGTCATCGATAGTAGTGGTGACTGTTCGTTTCTTCTCATCCGCCTGCAGACAGATGCAACAAGATATCGTACCACTAATAACAGCCAAACTGAAGAGGGCTATCAAGACAATAACAAGATCCTCCATTATTGCTTCGACGTTGTGTTGGAATTTGCTCTGAGAGCTCGTTAACAAAATGTATATTTTAATTACCATAAAAATTTACTTTCTGTCTATATATGAGGTGATGTATGCAATTTGTGATATTTTGTTATATATTTGGATGCGTTTCACATTAATTAGTGTGAC
>NC_025701.1:924879-938448 GCF_000633955.1 Camelina sativa | reverse complement strand
AGAGTAGCAGAAGGAAGAGGATATCAGAACAGGCGAGAAGAGGATCAGAGAAGATTGGTAGGTTACAGTTGGAGATACAGAGATTACAGTTTCTATTACTGAAAATGGATGGAGATAGAGAGAATCGAGCAAAAGCAAAGATATCTGATAGCAAAACGAGGATTCTTCTTCGGGACTATATCTATAGTGGAGTGAGAGGTGAGCGACGAAAGAGAATGAAAAACAGGATACTTTGTGGGTGCGTGCAGCCGCCTCCATCTCCGTGATTGTTAGATTTGTTGTTGCAAGTAATCTAAATAAAATAATATTCATGTGAATGGAATCGAATTGAAGTTTGATATGGAAAGAGAAACACTTCTGCTAATATCTCTTTTTGCGTTTTTGTAGAGTTTGAAAGAAATTTGTATGTTGGAAATGGTTAAGAGGAAAAGTCAAAGTTTCAAGTTTTGTTCTGAGTCTGCGTTTCAGATGCAGACATAGCTGTGTTGTGTTAAAACAACAGAATATGGACTTTAAGCGCAAGTTCCAATACTAATCGATTACTAAAACAAGTTAGCTTGCCAAAGAAAAGGAGGTTCTGTTAACAAATAATATCAAAGATTTACATATTTGAAGGACATGATAATAACACTGATCATGACTTAAAAAAAGGAGCAAAGACGCTTCATTCGGCAGCTCTGAAAATGGTAAGGAGAGCCAAGAAGAGGTTGATAATATCCAAGTAGAGCGAAACTGCAGCCCAGATGTACTCATCGTAACTGTAACGTTTGATGAGATTGTCTGTATCGTAAACTATGTACCCACAGAATATTATCGCAGCTAAACAACCATAGATCATCACTGAGAGCCGACCCAACGGAAAGAATATCTGCAAAAAAACAAAAAAGCCACCATTAGGCTCTGTTTTCAGTTCTTGCATTCCAATGTTAAAACCAAAAGAAGTGTGTATACTTACCTGAATAAGGGCAAAGACCATGAGAACGATGAGAGCACCAAATAAGAATGGACCGAGGAAATTGAAGTCATATCCTTTCTTCGCCGCCCAAAAGGTGTACAAGGTTAAGGAAAGCACCACTACTGTCGTTAAAATCGCTGCTTCAAGAATCACTTTTCCTGTTCCAGCAACAAATTTCCAAAATTTAATGAATAATTTGAAACTACATAAGGGTTTATCCAATGTGGTATAAAGACAAATCAATGGTTTCTATGGAAAGATTAAGCTATCAGTGAACCAATTATTGAGTATGAGGAAAGTCAAAACCAGCTAAAATGTATTGGAGGTCCTTACAGGCTATTATAGAAAGCGTGTGGTTTAAAGCAATTAATATAAGTCGCTTGAAAGACAAGAAAGGAATAAGGAGGAGAAGTAGAGTGTGTGACAAGGAAAGACTTACCACTGGTGAAAGCACACGTCAATCCAATGGCGAAAGCCATAGCCACCGTGAAGATCCCTAGAAGCAAGTAATTCACCGGATGTTTCTGGTGGTAATAGTACAGAGGACACATTACTGCAACCAAAACAGAACAATAACAAATTAAACCAAAACCCTAAAATAAATAAAAAACATCGAATTGAATTTAGATTTTTTTGGTTACCTAGAAGAGGTGTGATGATTAGGACAATCCAGAGAGCAAGACCGGCACTAGTGGTGGCGAAGAACACGGCAATCGGACGGACGAAAACCACCGTGGCGGCGACGGCGATGGTTGCTAAAAGCTGGAAAACGATTATGGAATATACCTTACGGATGAAACCCCATCGGAGTTCGGGGCTCTCGAGCATCGTCGGATAAAGAGTTCTCTCACCGCCACTAGCGCCGGTCTCCACGTCATCTTTCCGGTAAGGAAGATTCCACTTATGCATTCTGTAAAACTGTAATCGACCGACACAATGGATTCTTGATCAAACGAACGCGGGAATATTCGAATACTGGAAAGAACCGGAGAAGAAGAAGGACGATGATCTAGGAATTAACAAGTTTCGGAATTTGTTTTCCTTTTTTTTGTTTTTGGTTCGATCGTTACGTTTTTTTTTTTCCCGAGAAAATTTGAGATTTCGAGGCTGAGAAAAAATTAGGATTGTAGAAGTTATAAAAGCAGTTAAAAAGAGAAGAAGAGTAAAGGCGAACGTTCTTGAAGGCACCAGGTTTTGACACGTGGCGTATGATGATGAGACGTTAAAGTTTTCTTAACCGTGTGAAGAGGCTGTCTAGATGCTTCTGTTAAGTTAAGAGAACACCGGTGTGGTTTATACAGATATGGTTTGGTTTATATAGGAAAAGAATGTTAACCTAATTTCCTTAATTAGATAGATAGCGATACATATTTACATAATAATAATATCTCACAATAACTCCTCTTGATTTTCTATAGGGTCCATAAGTTAGTGATTCATATTATAATCTGATTTTACACCACAAGAACAAAATTATTTCACAATTATGATTGACGCGTTTCTGATGAGTTTGTTCGATCATCATCCATCTTGTTGAATACAACTCTCCTCAACAACGAGGAAGCATCCTCGATTCAGTGAATTACACTTTATTCCTCTTTATGGAGTCATTCGATTATCTAATTAGTTAACCATTCCACCGTATATGCCTTTGATCTCCATTCTCCACTGGAGCGCGATTATGTCTAACTTTTACTAATCAATTGACAACTTCTTTTTTTTGTTCATGGATACATCAAGAAAATGCAAATTTTTCATGGATATGGAAGAGTTAGGTAGGTATGTAATATATTTTGTAGCGTTTGCAATAACCAATAATAATAAAAATCTCAGTGGAGTCAGTAACTTGAAATTTAAATTTTCTTTAACTGGGTTTAGTCGATGGTACTATAAACAAAATTACGAATGGCCTAAACTAAAGCAGAAGAATCGTTAATTACCTCCGCATCCTCCGCCACATCCTCCTCCATGTCCACCACAACCACCGCCGTGATCCCCGGAGGAGACATGATGACCGCAGTGATCCCCGGAGGAGACAGCCGCTACTGGAAAAATCATGAAGCCACCGTCTTTACTTCTTCTCGCGTCATCGATAGTAGTGGTGACTGTTCGTTTCTTCTCATCCGCCTGCAGACAGATGCAACAAGATATCGTACCACTAATAACAGCCAAACTGAAGAGGGCTATCAAGACAATAACAAGATCCTCCATTATTGCTTCGACGTTGTGTTGGAATTTGCTCTGAGAGCTCGTTAACAAAATGTATATTTTAATTACCATAAAAATTTACTTTCTGTCTATATATGAGGTGATGTATGCAATTTGTGATATTTTGTTATATATTTGGATGCGTTTCACATTAATTAGTGTGACACCTTTTTTTTTTTTTTTTTTTTAACAGCTGCTTTCATTAATGATGAATATTGTGAAATTGATGACATGTGTTTAAATATGTCCAATATTAACACTATTCTGTATTTGTGATACACCAAACAGATTTTAGAATAGTAAATGATCAGTTAAAATTTTACAATTTCGACATCATGCTATTAACCTACCAAATCATGAAAAATGGATTATTTTACTTTTTCTGGATTGTTTTTTCACTTTTTTTGTTTTTTTTGAACTATAAGTTAACCTTCTAGTTCATCAAACACTTAGGGCATTTGCATCGGTGTCCCTAAACACCGTTCTTGTCAATTAAGTGATTTAATTTAAATCAAAATTCGATATATTAACAAGATATGTTCCTTATTAGGGGACGTTTTTTCATCGTCCTTCATTACACGTGTCTGCGTGTGATATGTTTGTATTGTTTGGGTAGGGTAAACAAAAAAATCGAAATATCACTTTTTTTTTTTCATCTCCGACTCCCTCTTTATTGTTTCTTTCTCTCTCGACGGCGACTTGTTTTCCCGGCGAAAGCATCAGTTAGTTTCGTCATCCGAATCGATCTGTGGTTTCATCTTGAAGGGTATCCGCCGGTTCCAATCTCACGAGGTTAGTGTTCCAACGCCGTTTGCGATTTTAGGGTTTGGTATATTGTTTGTCGATTCGATATTGATTCTCGATTTAGAGTTCTCGATTGAGTCTCTTATTTGTTATTAGAGTTGGATATAGGGTTATGGGTTTCAATTTTTTATCCTGAATTTAGTCTCTCGATTTAGGGTTCTTTGATTTAGTTTAGTATGTACGATTTAGGAATTTTATTGTATTGTATTTTCGATTTTTTCCCCTGATTCGGTAAGTCTGGTGTTCGATTGTTTAGTCTGTGGTTCGATTGTTCTCGATAATAGTTTTATCTCTGGGTTTACGCTGCAAATGTCTCTGTTTTTTGTTTTGATTTACGGTTTTGGTTTATGTTTTTTGTTTCGATAGTTGCGTGTCTCAGTTTTGGTTCGAATTAGGTTTTTAGATTATGTTTCTAGGTTAGCTGGATGAGTGTATGAATTTCTGAGTGTAAGGATGGGATGTATATGCTATAAGATGACTAGTTTGTTGCTTAAGCTAGTTTGAATTTTGCATTGCAAATCTGTTAGGCTGTAATCTTGAGCTATGATGGATTTTCTCTTCATCTTGTGCTGAGCTACGTGTGGGTTATGCATCTCCGTATTATATGACCATTTGTCTTGCAAGTATAGTAATAAGAAATTTGTTTAGGAGCAGAGCACACTTCAAACTTTCCTTGTTACTTATTTCATATTTGGCCTCTGATACAAAGTTCGTCTTCTGAGTTAGTACTTCCTCTGGCTTCTGCAGATTGTGTCAAAGGATCTATCAGAACCTTTGCGTTCACACAAAGATCTCGATAAAGATGCAGCTCCCTTCTATAAGAAAGCAGAGAAATTTTATGATGCTCTCGCTAACCAATTGGTTAACCAAGGACATGTACTGGACCTTTTTGCATCCGCACTTGATCAGGTAATTTAGTTAGTGACATTCTCACTCGTTTTTCAACCTATCATTTCAGTGGTGCACTTGAGGTCATCTGTTCAAAGGACGTAAAAATCCAAGGGATTATTGGACCTTGCGCATCATTGCAAAAGGTTGAAGTTATTCTTACAGAAGTTTATCTTTTTGTCTTTAAATTATGGTAGATAGTTTAATAGTTATGCTTTTTTGGGAACAATTGCAGAAAGGCCCAAGCGTTTCTANATTATATGACCATTTGTCTTGCAAGTATAGTAATAAGAAATTTGTTTAGGAGCAGAGCACACTTCAAACTTTCCTTGTTACTTATTTCATATTTGGCCTCTGATACAAAGTTCGTCTTCTGAGTTAGTACTTCCTCTGGCTTCTGCAGATTGTGTCAAAGGATCTATCAGAACCTTTGCGTTCACACAAAGATCTCGATAAAGATGCAGCTCCCTTCTAAAAGATCTCTTTCTTCTAGTGATCAATCAAGTACTCCTGGAGGTGTAAATAACCAGCTATATCTACAATTTTTGACAAGGTATTCTCTTCATGCAATTCTGGGTTTGTGCATGTTCATCGAGTCTCCTCTGTTTGACAAAACAAATCTTTTTGAGGCTATTAGACAAAATGTACATTCGAAGTTGAGAATCTTCCATGTTTTTATTGTATTTTTTGTTTTTTTCAAGTTTTTGTAAGTTTGTAATTTTCTTATGTTTTTAATGTCAATGTTATATGTTTTATTTAAATTAAAACTTTAATATGTTTTCCTATATTTATTTAAATAATTAATTTTTTTAATTAAAAATACTATGAAGGACCATACCCTGAAGGACACCAATGCTATACAAAACTTAAGAAACTCTCAAAATATAAATAAAATAATTGAAGGACCAAAATTGTAGGACAACCGATGCACATGCCCTTATGTTACCGTCCCATTGCATATAGAGCTTTTGTGGGCCTAATTTGATAAACTATGTTTTAACAAAATAAAGGAAGTGATCATTTGGGCTTTTAACCTCACATGTCCGTTGTTGTTACTTTTTTTTTGGTAAGGGAGGGGAGACAATGTCTCCCTTATTTATTCAAAAATTAAAAAATTACAAGCGAACAGAGCGCTGAACTGCAGACCCATTCATGTCTGCTACAAGGATAGAGGACATAAAACTAGGACAAGTATCAAAAACATGAAAACCCAAAGGCAAAGAAAAGGCATGGTTAGCTAAACTATCAGCAAGATGGTTCGCCTCCCGATAAATATGTGTAATACGGACTAGCCAGTCCCTTGAAATAAAGCCATAGCACAAGCGTACTAGGAAGGACAACGGATGTGAATCACATATCCCTGTCCGAAAAAATCCCACCACCATCTCCAAATCCACCTCCAACTCCAAACACGGAACCCTCCGCTCCCAGGCCAAATACAACCCATAGTACACTCCCCACAATTCTGCTAACGGTGCAGAGCATACCCCAATATTAAGCACAAACCCCGCAACCCAATCCCCAGTCCCATCTCTAATAACCCCACCAGCTGCAGCATACCCCGGATTACCTCTAGAGGCGCCATCCGTATTGACTTTCAACCACCCCACCGGTGGCAAGCTCCAAGAGATAAGTCTATCCTCTCGTACAACTGACTCTGCATTTCTCCTTTGTTTCGCATGCACCTGCAACACCTCCCCTGCCGCATCCTTCACAAACTGCACCCTGTCTCGACATTTCCTGTTCTCACCAAACACATTAATACATCTCCACTTCCACCCCCACCACACTGTAACAGCAAACAGAGTAGACCACTCAAGACCTCCAATTAGCTTCCTACTGCCCAAATTATCAAACAACCATTCTAAAATAGACTTGGAAAAGAATTTCGCTCGCGATTTCGGAGGGACCAAACGATACCAAACGCCCCTCATCGCGGGACAGTCTCGTAAGATATGAATAATAGACTCTTCCCCCCCTTTACAGACAGTACAGAGACTCGAATCACTCAAATGCCGTCTGAATCTCTCGAGTTGCGTCATAAGAACTTGGTGACCGGTCATCCACAGAAAAGTTCTCACCCTCTCCAAAGCAACCACCCCCCAAATACGTCCAAAGAAGCCACCCCCATAGTATCCAGGGGCCAGGTTACGCGTTAATAGCGCATATGCAGACTTCACAGAAAACTTCCCATCCACACTACCGCCCCAAGACAACCGATCAGGGACTCCCGTAACTCTGTCCACTACAACCGCCAAAAGATGAAGCTTTATGTACTCAGGGACAAATGGCAGAATCCGAGCAAAATCCCAGCCACCACTCTCACGCCACAACTGGTAAGCAGTTAACGACGCATAGCCAGTCGGTAACGAACCCACTACTAACTCCTCCAGAGGCACACTCAACAACCATGGGTCCTTCCAGAACCGGATAGACTTACCATTCCCCATTGCCCACCGCAACCCTAACCTCACCACCTCTCTCAACCCCACTCCTATACCTCTCCAAGTAGATGACCAATGACTCTTGGGAACCACCCATCGGGGATCCTGCACCTCCCCCACTTTATACTTACTCCGGAGAACCCGAGCCCACAGACTCTCCTTATCATGTAACAGACGCCAACCCACCTTAGCAATTAACGCCTTGTTCATCTCCCTCAATGAACGAATCCCCAGTCCGCCTTCCTGTTTTGGGCGACAAACACGGTCCCAAGCTACCAGATGTTGTTTCCGCTTGTCTTCAGTACTACCCCATAAGAAATTCCTTGATAACTTTTCAAGCATATTCACCGTGGCCATTGGTAGAATGATCGTTGACATCGAGTGTACCGGGATAGAAGACAATACCGTCTTTGTCAACGTTAATCTGCCTGCGAAACTTAGAAACCGGCTCCTCTAACCAGAAAGTCTTGAAGAAACCCTCTCCACTACCTCACCAAAAGTATTCTTGTTGATACGTTTTTGAAGGATAGGCATGCCCAAATACTTCCCTAACTCTCTGGTGGCTTTGATACCACTCTCTGCACTGATTTGAACTTCAAGTTCCCGACTTACATTCGAAGAGAAAAATATCTTTGACTTATCTAGGCTGACCTTTTGACCAGAAGCATTACAAAACTTCTCCAACACCCGTCGAATAACCCGGATCTGCACCACTGAAGCCTCTGCAAATAATATGAGGTCATCAGCAAAACAAATATGTGACAAGAGAGGCCCTCCTTGAGCAATCTGATAGGCTTCCACTCCTTAGAAGCAACAGAGAGCTCAATTTGATGACATAGTCTCTCAATGCACAACACAAATAAGTATGGTGACAAAGGGTCACCCTGTCTTAGCCCTCTAGCTGGTCTAAACCCTTCAGTTTTTTCTCCATTCCACAACAAACTCATAGTAGGACCAGTTACACACACCATTACCCACTTCACCCATTCCTCAGACAAACCAGCTGCAATCAAAGTATCTTCAAGGAAGTCCCACCTAATACAATCATAGGCCTTTTCTAGATCTAATTTAAGCAGCATCCAGCCTTTTTTCCCTTTCTTCCTTCGCATAGAGTGCACCGCCTCTTGCACAATCACAATGTTATCAGAGCTCAACCTCCCTGGTATAAAACTAGACTGAGCTGGGCCTATCAACTTGTTAATCACCTTCTTAAGCCTCACCACCATAGCTTTAGTTATAGTTTTGAATAAAACATTACATAAGCTAATAGGCCTAAATTGTGTTATCTTCTCAGGTTTCAATACCTTTGCAATCAGCACCACCAACGCATCATTCGTCCCCCTAGGCAATTCTCCAGTGTCAAAAAATTCCAACACAAACTGAACAACTGAATCTCCAACGACCTCCCAGCAATTCTGATAGAAAACTGGCTGAAATCCATCTGGCCCTGGCGCTTTATACTTACCCATACTCTGTACTGCACCCCTCACCTCCACCTCAACAAACGGTTTGTGCAGAGCCGTGATTTCACCCTGACTCAAACTCGCAAAACCTACCTGCGATAACTTTGGAGGCTCAGTAGTTACATCCTCCATCGAATACAATCTCGAGAAATAGTCAACCGCCAACCTTTCCAGCTGATGAGAATCCGTAACCCAACGGTCTGCGTTATCCCTCAGCATCTCAATCCTATTATGTCTCCTTCGAATCACTGTTTGAGTATGGAAGTACTTAGTATTTCGATCCCCCAAAGCAATGAACTTCTCACGGGACTTCTGAAACCATATGATTTCCTCTTGTTCCAACACTTTATCAAATTCCTTAGTTAAGTCTGCCTCCCGGGATAGAAGATCATCTGTCGGAGCATTATCAAGTAACTCCTGAACCTCTGTTATCTTAGTTAACAACTGAGTTTTTCTCTTCTGAACATCCCCAAATACCTCTCGATTCCACTTCTTTAGCTTCAACTTAAGGCTCTGAAGAGCCTCTGGGGTTGAGACAGCTCCATTCCAAGATGCTGCTAACAGATCCTTAAAGCCACTATGCTCCAACCAAGCAGCTTCAAACCTAAACGGGCGTCTACTTGGGTCCACTCTACCCTCCGGAACAAACTGCAAGTATAACGGCACATGGTCAGAAGATAAGAAAGGTAAGTGGGTTACGGAGGCCTCCTGCCATTTCAGTCTTGCCTGTGCGCAACACAACACTCGATCCAACCGTTTAGCTACGAACGAGTTCACCACAGTTCCTCTCTTCCAAGTAAACTGACTACCTTTAAACCCCATATCGATAAGAGCCAGTTCATATATCCACGCTCCGAAAGCCACCGAATCAGGAGACAAACTACCATTCCCACCTGTCCGCTCATCAACCCGCACAATAGTGTTGAAATCCCCTCCAATCACTAAGGGGTCATTCACATTAGCAACCGTAGCCTTCAACAACTCCCAAAGTCCACTTCTCCTACTCACAATAGGAGCTGCATACACTGCAACCAAATGCAAAGTCTCCACACCATTCTCCACCCTGGCATGAATAAACTGCTCGGATGCTTCCACAACAGTCACCACTCCTACACTCGACCGCCACAACAACCAAATCCCCCCGCGTTGACCCACTGCATCCACCCGGAAAGCATTCTCAAAGCCCAAGCCTTGACAGATACGTTGTGCCCGATCTCCGCCTGCGTGGGTTTCAAAAATCGCGAGAATATCAGTGTTGAATCTCTTCAACAGATATCTTATAGATCTCCTAAAGTTGGGTTTATTCGCCCCCCGGTAATTCCAAAATAAGCAATTCATCTTCTTAAACTTCTGGACAACAAGAACTACCGGGGAACGCCGTTACGCAGAACCCATCGCCATTACCTCCTCCGCCGGAGACGCAATTGCAACCCCCAAGCCATTCGCACCCAGACCGCCCAACTCCATCTGTTCCGTTCCCCGTGGCAGGTCATTCGTCGGACCATTCTGAACAGCCCTCGGACCACCACTGTTTCCTCCGACCAAACTTCCCGAGCCACTGACATTCTCTCTCTCCACCCGTAGTCGTTTACCGGACTCAGAACGAACCGTCACCTCACTCGTTTGGCCAAAAATTAATCCTTTACTGGGCCGATTACTATTAGCCATTTTGACATTCGGCCCATTAACCTTCCTATCTTTTTTATTCGCAGCCCCTTTAGCAGTTGGGCCCTTCGGACCCATATTGGTCCCTTTAGCCAAAAATCTAACACTACTACCTTCCTTTATGTGCACACCACGCTTCTCGTCTTTACGGACATCCACATGCTCAACATTTTCCTTATTTCCCTCGATACGCATATCCTCTTCCCTAACCTCCGAAGATACCGTATCCTCCTGTAACTTTCCAAAACTGTTAGCAATCACAATATTCCCGAGATCCTCTCGTTCGGTGATATCCCGAAGATTGCGATCCTGATTACCCGCAGATCCTCCCCTCGATAAGGAAACTAACTGTGCAGAGGTCGCCGTAGTTACCGGTTGTTTTCCCGATCTCCGAACCACCGTAAAACCCTCCGCGTCATCCACTCCCCCACCGGGCAAATGGTCTACAGGGTCCACTGCTGAAGTCACCTCTATCGCCAGCATTTCCTTTTCCTGTGCTAACTTCTTCTCCAGCACCACCGTTGGACACCCGTGAACCAAATGCCCGTAAATTCCACACCGTGGACAAATCGTTGACAAACCTTCATAGGATACAAAATATCTCACACCATTGACAACTATGGATCCCTTTAAAGGTTTTTTCAGATTCACCTCCACACAAACTCTGGCAAACCTGGCTCTATCAAGGTGCAACGTAGTGAAGTCTACCTTCAAAGCCTTTCCCAACCCTCCAGCAATCCCCATCAAGATAGCCTTATGGTAGAGAGTCACCGGGATATTCGACAGCCTAACCCACACAGGTGTCGTTTCTATCTCATCTCTCACTGGGTCAAATTCCGCTGACCACGCTTGCACCATCAGATAACTACCAAAAATCCTCCATGGGCCACCTGTCAATGCAGCCAAGTACTCTTTCTTTTGTCCGTTGTTGTTACTTGTATTTGAATTTAGTCGTAACTCGAGAGAGTTTACATCAGCGAGGTAATTAAATATTAATTTCCCGACCAATATTTTGTCTGCTTTTTTGTCGGCCGTTGTTATTTTTTTTTCCTGCTAGTATCGCCACACACAATTTTCCTTGTATATTGCTGGAATCAGACACATGAAAATCTATTAATCATTGTTGGAAAAATTGTTTTCGACGCAACATGAAAAATAGAGAGATCAGATAATTTTCACATATGTTTGACCAAGTTCTATATATCTTTGTTTTCTGCAAATATATGGTTTCTTTGTCACCAAATTTTCTACTTTTGTTTGATGACTACTGTATTTACCACACCACTACTAGTATTTATTGTTCGTTTAATAATAATATAGGTGGCTTTTACACTATGTTTTTAAATACCTAAACCCACATTTTGCTCTCGATGTCATACGTTATATCCTACGTTTCGTTTATATTTCAACTAGTATAATATAATAGCTGCAAATACACACTTATATAGAGCAAATTAAACTAGATCAAATTAAATACTCTTTTTAATTTTGAAAATTTCCAAGTTAGATAGTTGTCTATTCAAAACATTGCTCTCCACGACCTAACCAACAACAGTGATATATTTCCCCTAATTAGTTTTCTTGTAACATTGACATGAAAGATGAAGCATGTGTAAATGTCTTCAATATATTGTTTTAGTATTGGCTACATGTTCTTACATTGATTTTTCAGGTTTGTATTAATTTTTCTTTTGAAATTGAACAATTAGTGGTATATATTATTTTTTGGTCCCAAAGTGTTTGTTTAATTTATCTTACAAAGAGGGGATCACGTCTCGCAATCGCTCAGAAAGGCCTATACGAGCACGTAGCATCCTCGTTCCGTGGGCTCTACTTCCGATTGAGTTAGTAGTCTATATTGGTCTTTGACCTCTCATTGGTCCTTCTCTTTCTCATTATTTATGATTCAGGTCTCATAATTTTATATTTTTTTAATCTACACCCATTTTTGAGGTTCATTTTCTATTTTTTTTTTCTCTCTGTCTTTTATTTTTTTTCAATCTTAAGACTTATATTTATATACAATTTCCCACCAAACAATGGGAACAACAACAAACACAATCTACTTTGACAAATAGTCTACAAAATTTTATGTTGTGTAGGCTCTGATACTACCAAAATAAAAATATAATTTCTGATCAATATAAATTAATTCATGGTCCTGATTTTGAAATCTTAAACATATATAAAAAATATTTTAAAGAAAATTAACACTTTTGGGATAAAATAAAAGGATAAAAGTTAATTTTAAAAGATGAGTTCAGACTAATTGTCGTCCATCAAGAGTTGTTTAACTCTGTTTTGAAAAATATCCTATTGTGTATCCCTAAACATCTTTATTTTGACAATTTGTAATTTTGTATATAGATATATAGTCATAGGATTATATTATATATGTAAAAAAGATAGAAAAGAACGAGTCAACCTTTGTTACTTTCACGAATGAAATGTCAAATGTGTTCAAGTGTGCGTAGTTTATAATTCTTGTATCACATTTGTCTGCGCCATTTCTTTGGTCTACAAAATTTAGTTTGGTAGTTGCAATGCAAGACTATTTTGGGGTCAAAATAGTGAACGAAATATTATTAATGGGTGCAAAATAATAAAAAATCAAAAATACGAGGGCTAATAAAGTAACAAAACTGGACAATATCGTGTTTTGGAGAGAGAAAGTGAGACGACGACTTGAGCGAGAAACAAGGCGCGGACGGAGAGAGACGCCGTCAACTCAAAAGAACTCAAAAGGAAACAAAAAACAAAAAAGAGAAAGGAGATTTTTGATTAAATCTCTTAATTTTAATTTTAATTAAGAGAACCAAAAAAAATCAAAATTGCGTTTTTTTTTTTTTGTGTCGTCAAAATTGGTTTTTGTTCATCCTCGTGGAGGAAAAAAAAAGGATTTTTGAAGTGTTTGTGGAGGGCTCTAGGGGTTAAAAAAAAAAGTTCACGATTTGAAAATTTTGGATCTTAGATCTTTTCTTCTTGCTACGAAACCCTAATTTGATGCATTGTATCAGCTCAATTTGATCTTTAAAAAAAAAAAGAGTCTTTTTTTTTTGTTTGTTTGTTTGGGTTCTTCTTTGTTTCTTTAATTCGAACTCTCCTAATTTTAAGGATTGTTTTTGCTTTTTTGTTTTCTTCT
>NC_025701.1:918344-920436 GCF_000633955.1 Camelina sativa | reverse complement strand
TTTTTTTTTTGTTTGTTTGTTTGGGTTCTTCTTTGTTTCTTTAATTCGAACTCTCCTAATTTTAAGGATTGTTTTTGCTTTTTTGTTTTCTTCTGGTGAGAACGGTGATGAGAGTTTTGGGTTGATCGCATTTTTTTTTTGGGGTTGTTGTTCTAATTCTGATCGACGACTTGGATCTGGGGTTGGGTCGTGTTTTCGTGACCGAGTCAGGGTCTGGTCTGGTGAGGTCGTCGGATGAAAGTTTCTGGGATCGAAAAGGACAACGATGAAATGGGCAACATTGCTTAAGGACATCAAGGAGAAGGTTGGATTAGCTCAATCCTCTGACGCCGACCCCTTCGCCGTTGACCTAACTACTCCGCCGTCTTCTTCCTCTCCTCCTTCTTCCACTTACAACCCCTCCTCCTCTTCTCCATATGTCTTCAACTCTTCTCCTTCGAGGTACACTCTTCTCTTCTCGTTTTGCTTAATCTAGGACTAGGTTGTGGTTTTTATCCGATTGTTGCTCGTTATAGTTTCCTGACTTTGCTTTTCTGTTTGTTTGGGGACCAGAGTTCCATTGTTTGTTTCTCTTTTAGGTTGCTTTATAAGTGATCATCTATATCAACTAAGTCTCTTTTAGATTGCTTTTTTGCAACATCTGTGGTGCTAGTTATTTGTGATAGGATGTTTTGGAAGACTGATTGATAAAGGCTGCTGCTTTTTTCATGTTAACTCACTTTTTTTACATGTTTAATTGAAACGCAAATATAGTCTGAGAAGCTGTCAGCTGTTACATTTTGGTATTGGATTCTTTAACTCTGTTGACTGATCTCTGTTGGTGTAAAACAATTGTTGATCCTCTCAATAAGCAGAGATAACCATGAGTTGGAACTGGACTTCAAGAGATTATGGGAAGAGTTCCGTTCATCAAGCTCTGAAAAGGTTCTTACTTTGATAATTCATACTCTTGTATACGCGTTAGTCATTTTTGCAGAATCTCTTCTTGTATTTTCTATATTGGATGGGCATACAAAAGACCTGCAATTTATCAGTGCTAATCGTCCATATGTCATGCAGGAGAAGGAGGCCTCCTTGAATCTGACCGTGGATACATTTTGTAGATTAGTGAAGCGGCACGCAAATGTAGATCAGTTAGTTACTATGTAAGCTGTTTCTAGTCTTTTCCCCTTTTTGGTTGGATATACGTTGAAGTAGGGTTTGTTGTTTCCGAGTGTCTCCCAGTCTTCTCATGATGTGAATTTTTATATGTTTCTCAACCTGTATGTTCTTTCCCTGTCTAGCGAGTCTTCTTCCGTACCTCATATTCTATTTTTGTAGGTCAGATATGGTATAATCACCAATATTGAGAGATTAATTTTAATTGCAGGTTAGTAGAAACACATATATTCTCTTTTGTCATTGGGAGAGCATTTGTGACAGATATTGAAAAGTTGAAGATCGGTAGCAAGACAAGGTCACTGGATGTAGAGAAAGTATTAAAGTTCTTTTCAGATGTCACCAAGGTTCGCCTTTTCTTTCTGAATATTGTGCATCTTGACATGTCACCCTCTCTTCTCTATTTTTTAATCCATGATTTCTTCCTACAGGAGGGATTTAGTCCTGGTGCAAACCTCTTAACAGCTGTTGAAGTACTTGTATCTGGGGTACTTTTTGACTTTAACCTGTCTTCCAGTTTACACACTCCATCAAAGATTGCAAAGCTCTATTTCTCGTCGTCCATGATGCTTACTCTTTTATGGTTTTATGCCTTATATATTGTGTTGCCTCCTTAACGCAACCTCTTATGTTTTCTTTTCAGCCTATCGACAAACAATCACTACTGGATTCTGGGATATTCTCTTGTCTAATACACGTTCTCAGTGCACTTCTAGCATATAATGAATTAGGTAAAAGTAAAATAACTGCTGATTTGGAAGAGGTATCAGCGGAAAAAGATGCTGGATTCAGAGTTCTACATACTAGACGACTTGAGGTTCTGTTTCAATAGTTTCATTCCAAATCTTAATAATACTATATATGTTTTTCGACATTGTTTTGAGCTGGATATTGACAACCAAATTTATACTACACAAATCCTTGATCAGTTTAA
>NC_025701.1:913130-917679 GCF_000633955.1 Camelina sativa | reverse complement strand
CGTTGAAGTAGGGTTTGTTGTTTCCGAGTGTCTCCCAGTCTTCTCATGATGTGAATTTTTATATGTTTCTCAACCTGTATGTTCTTTCCCTGTCTAGCGAGTCTTTTTCCGTACCTCATATTCTATTCTTGTTGGTCAGATATGGTATAATCACCAATATTGAGAGATTAATTTTAATTGCAGGTTAGTAGAAACACATATATTCTCTTTTGTCATTGGGAGAGCATTTGTGACAGATATTGAAAAGTTGAAGATCGGTAGCAAGACAAGGTCACTGGATGTAGAGAAAGTATTAAAGTTCTTTTCAGATGTCACCAAGGTTCGCCTTTTCTTTCTGAATATTGTGCATCTTGACATGTCACCCTCTCTTCTCTATTTTTTAATCCATGATTTCTTCCTACAGGAGGGATTTAGTCCTGGTGCAAACCTCTTAACAGCTGTTGAAGTACTTGTATCTGGGGTACTTTTTTGACTTTAACATGTCTTCCAGTTTACACACTCCATCGAAGATTGCAAAGCTCTATTTCTCGTCGTCCATGATGCTTACTCTTTTATGGTTTTATGCCTTATGTATTGTGTTGCCTCCTTAACGCAACCTCTTATGTTTTCTTTTCAGCCTATCGACAAACAATCACTACTGGATTCTGGGATATTCTCTTGTCTAATACACGTTCTCAGTGCACTTCTAGCATATGATGAATTAGGTAAAAGTAAAATAACTGCTGATTTGGAAGAGGTATCAGCGGAAAAAGATGCTGGATACAGAGTTCTACATACTAGACGACTTGAGGTTCTGTTTCAATAGTTACATTCCAAATCTTAATAATACTATATATGTTTTTCGACATTGTTTTGAGCTGGATATTGACAACCAAATTTATACTACACAATTCCTTGATCAGTTTAATAAATACTTTGTGTCCCTTCATTCTTATAGGTGGAGGGTAGTGTTGTCCATATCATGAAAGCATTAGCAAGCAATCCTTCTGCTGCTCAAAGTTTGATCGAAGATGACTCTCTTGAGTCGCTTTTCAATATGGTTGCCAATGGCTCCGTTACAGTTTTCTCTCAATATAAAGAAGGTCTAGTTCCCCTTCACAACATACAGCTTCACAGACATGCAATGCAGGTATTTTTCGCACATCTGTTTTAGAGTATCATGCTAAACCGAAATTATTTGTGAACGGCTTTCTAGATACACGATTGAAACTGGATTTAATAATCTGAAATTTATAGTTTCATTTGACACCCTTTCGTGTCTCTTCCAGATCCTTGGACTTCTACTTGTCAATGACAATGGGAGCACAGCAAGATACATACGCAAGCACCATCTGGTATGCCAGTGAACTATGCAGACTGCTTGAGTGTAGTATATTGATTATCATGCATGCTTATAAGCTGACCTTGGGGTTGTTCTTTCTTTCTAATGTTGAAACTATGTGAGATTTTTTTTGGTGGTAAAGAACTTGGTTAGCAGGAACTTATGTTGATTTCAGGATAAAAGCAAATGATAATTACATGTTGTATGCCTAATTTTTGTTTCTTCAGAAGCTTAGTGTTGCAAAGTGATAAGTGCAACAAGCCATTGAGGTTTTTTGCGTTCTCGTGCAGATTAAGGTGCTCTTGATGGCTGTCAAAGATTTTGATCCAAATTGTGGTGACTCTGCCTACACTATGGGCATTGTGGATTTGTTACTTGAATGTGTGGAACTATCGTACAGACCTGGTAAATATGATCTACAGAGCTCTATATATGTTATGTACGTATGAATAAAATGCAACGTGATTGTAGAACATTCATTAGTCACATGTTTATATATGAACATGTAAGCGGAAGCTGTTCTGATTATGGCTACTAATCTTTTTCAAATTTGACTTTGTAGAGGCTGGTGGTGTTAGGCTGAGGGAGGACATACGTAATGCACACGGTTACCACTTTCTTGTTCAGTTTGCCCTGATTCTATCTTCCTTGCCAAAAAATCCGATTTTTGTGCCTAGTCGTTCATCTATGAATCAAGATAGTGGTTCAGATGGCTCTGAAGTGGTTCCTGATGGAGAAAATACGAGCAGTAGGGAAAATGCTGATATTTCTTCACAAAACTTTGCTCCATCGTTGTCAAGATTGCTTGATGTTCTCGTCACCCTGGCTCAGACTGGTCCAGCTGAGCCATCTGTAGGGAGGGCCTCACGGTCATCCCAAACAAAGCCAACTGGGCATAACAGAAGTCGAACTTCATCTGTTGACAGCATATATGACGAGACATGGGAACAGGGAAGTGGTAAAGTTAAGGACCTGGAAGCTGTCCAAATGCTGCAAGATATCTTCCTGAAGGCAGAGAATAAGGATCTTCAGGCAGAAGTATTGAATAGAATGTTTAAGATATTCTCGAGCCACGTGGAAAACTATAGATTGTGTCAGGAATTAAGAACCGTTCCATTACTTGTCCTCAACATGGCTGGTTTTCCTTCCTCGCTGCAAGATATAATTCTCAAAATTCTTGAATATGCTGTCACAGTGGTGAATTGTGTGNCCTGGTAAATATGATCTACAGAGCTCTATATATGTTATGTACGTATGAATAAAATGCAACGTGATTGTAGAACATTCATTAGTCACATGTTTATATATGAACATGTAAGCGGAAGCTGTTCTGATTATGGCTACTAATCTTTTTCAAATTTGACTTTGTAGAGGCTGGTGGTGTTAGGCTGAGGGAGGACATACGTAATGCACACGGTTACCACTTTCTTGTTCAGTTTGCCCTGATTCTATCTTCCTTGCCAAAAAATCCGATTTTTGTGCCTAGTCGTTCATCTATGAATCAAGATAGTGGTTCAGATGGCTCTGAAGTGGTTCCTGATGGAGAAAATACGAGCAGTAGGGAAAATGCTGATATTTCTTCACAAAACTTTGCTCCATCGTTGTCAAGATTGCTTGATGTTCTCGTCACCCTGGCTCAGACTGGTCCAGCTGAGCCATCTGTAGGGAGGGCCTCACGGTCATCCCAAACAAAGCCAACTGGGCATAACAGAAGTCGAACTTCATCTGTTGACAGCATATATGACGAGACATGGGAACAGGGAAGTGGTAAAGTTAAGGACCTGGAAGCTGTCCAAATGCTGCAAGATATCTTCCTGAAGGCAGAGAATAAGGATCTTCAGGCAGAAGTATTGAATAGAATGTTTAAGATATTCTCGAGCCACGTGGAAAACTATAGATTGTGTCAGGAATTAAGAACCGTTCCATTACTTGTCCTCAACATGGCTGGTTTTCCTTCCTCGCTGCAAGATATAATTCTCAAAATTCTTGAATATGCTGTCACAGTGGTGAATTGTGTGCCAGAGCAAGAATTGTTGTCACTTTGTTGCTTATTGCAACAGCCAATTACATCTCAGTTGAAGCACACCATACTTTCTTTCTTTGTGAAGCTCATATCTTTTGATCAACAATATAAAAAAGTCCTACGTGAAGTTGGCGTTTTGGAAGTCTTACAGGATGATTTAAAGCAGCACAAGCTTCTTATGGGTCCAGATCAGTTTAGTGGAGTGTCTAATCATTCGGATCGGAAGCCTAGCTCAGGTAGCTTCAAGATGCACTTAGACACTAAAGATGCCATTATTTCATCACCAAAGTTGATGGAATCTGGGTCAGGAAAGTTACCTGTATTTGAAGTTGACAACACTATTACTGTTGGTTGGGATTGTTTGATCGCTTTGTTAAAGAAAGCTGAGGCTAATCAGACATCTTTTCGTGCGGC
Source organism: Camelina sativa (assembly GCF_000633955.1). NCBI lineage: Eukaryota > Viridiplantae > Streptophyta > Magnoliopsida > Brassicales > Brassicaceae > Camelina > Camelina sativa. The sequence continues at coordinate 913,921 of NC_025701.1, read as the reverse complement.
CAACGGTGTGGCGATTATTCTTCCTTTCTTGATATCTGATGCCCATCGAACAGGCGTTTTGAGGATCTTATCATGTCTAATCACAGAAGACTCTAAACAGGTAACTTCTTTTTCTTGAATCAACTATGCAAAAGTCAGTTTTAATGCAAAGAAGATGTGTTAGATTACATTAAACAGTATAGGTATTTACTTTGTGTAATTGGGGAACATTCTTACTTTTCTTGCTTACTCTCCAACCAGGTCCATCATGACGAATTAGGAGCTGTTGTCGATTTGTTGAAAAGTGGAATGGTCACTGGTATTTCTGGCCATCAATACAAGCTTCATGATGATGCCAAATGTGATACAATGGGTGCTCTATGGCGTATTGTTGGTGTTAATGGCTCTGCCCAAAGAGTCTTCGGCGAAGCCACTGGTTTCTCTCTTTTATTGACGACCCTTCATACTTTTCAAGGAAAAAGAGAGCACATGGATGAGTCTGATTTGACTGTTTACATCAAATTGTTTAAATATCTATTTCGCCTAATGACAGCTGCAGTCTGTGAGAACGCTGTTAATAGGATGAAACTGCACGCTGTTATAACGTCTCAGACATTTTATGAACTTTTGGTGGAGTCTGGATTGCTGTGTGTTGAGTTGGAAAGGCAGGTTATACAGCTATTGTTAGAACTTGCACTTGAAGTGGTTCTTCCACCATTTTTAACATCAGAGTCAACAGCCCTTGCTACTATACCGGAGAGCGAAAAAGCAACGTTTATTGTATCAACCCCATCGGGCCAGTTCAATCCTGA
>NC_025701.1:907635-911388 GCF_000633955.1 Camelina sativa | reverse complement strand
CAGCTAGAACTTTTGAAACTTCTGGAAAGTCTTGCACGTGCCAGTCCATTCAATCAGGAAAACCTCACATCAATTGGTAAGAACCATGCCTCACTGCTCCTCTGGGGTTTATTCTTTAATCAATTTTATGATCCCTATCGCTGTTAGTTTTTCCCTTTTATTCTCTCTTAACCCATCTCTATCTTGTCATGACTTATTAATAGGTTGCGTGGAACTTTTGTTGGAGATCATTTACCCCTTTCTTGCCGGTTCATCTCCATTTCTTTCTTATGCTTTGAAGATTGTGGAAATTCTTGGAGCGTACAGGTAAAGAACGTCCTGCATTATTTCTAAATTCAATATATATTATTATATTTCCAACGTTACTGTTTTTGTTTTTCTAAAAAACGTTTTTGTGTGTGTAGATTGTCCCCATCTGAACTCCGAATGCTGTTTAGATATGTTTTGCAAATGAGGATTATGAATTCAGGTCATGCAATAGTTGGCATGATGGAAAAGCTAATTCTCATGGAAGACACAGCCTTGGAACATCTATCTCTGGCTCCTTTTGTAGAAATGGATATGAGCAAAACTGGGCATGCTTCTGTCCAGGTGTCACTGGGAGAAAGATCTTGGCCTCCTGCCGCTGGTTATTCATTTGTTTGTTGGTTCCAGTTTCGTAATTTTTTAACAACCCAAGGAAAAGAATCAGAAGCCTCCAAAGTTGGCGGTTCATCAAAGACGTATCTTTCAAGTGCACAGCAACACGAACAAAACATCTTCCGGATGTTTTCTGTTGGTGCTGTAAGCAATGAAAGTCCATTCTATGCAGAACTTTACTTTCAGGAGGATGGTGTTCTGACCCTTGCCACTAGCAATTCACATTATTTGTCGTTTTCTGGATTGGAAATTGAGGAGGGCAGGTGGCATCACCTTGCTGTTGTTCATAGTAAACCAAATGCTCTTGCTGGACTCTTCCAGGCTAGTGTTGCATATGTCTATCTTGATGGAAAACTAAGGCACACGGGTAAATTGGGGTACTCTCCTTCGCCTGTTGGAAAATCTTTGCAAGTAACAGTTGGAACTCCAGCTACTTGTGCTAGAGTTAGTGATCTGACATGGAAAACACGCTCATGTTATCTTTTTGAGGAGGTGCTCACATCAGGTTGCATTGGTTTCATGTACATTCTTGGTAGAGGGTACAAAGGTCTTTACCAGGATGCAGACCTCTTACGCTTTGTGCCTAATCAGGCTTGTGGTGGGGGCAGCATGGCTATCCTGGACTCATTAGACACTGACATGACCTCATCATCGAATGGACAAAAGTTTGATGGAAGCAATAGACAAGGAGACTCTAAGGCAGATGGCAGTGGAATTGTCTGGGATCTTGAGAGATTAGGAAATCTTGCCTTTCAGTTACCTGGCAAAAAACTGATTTTTGCATTTGATGGAACATGCTCGGAGTTCATCCGTGCGTCTGGAAATTTTTCTCTCCTCAATCTGGTTGACCCATTGTCGGCAGCTGCTTCTCCAATTGGAGGTATATAGTGGTTTTAACATTCTTGTTCCTATTTTACATTTTCATCTGAATGGATTTCATAATTTGATTCATTCTTGTTTTTCAAATGGTTCAGGAATACCACGTTTTGGGCGTCTGATGGGAAATGTATCTATCTGCAGACAAAGTGTGATCGGTGATACTATCCGCCCTGTGGGAGGAATGACTGTTGTTCTAGCGCTTGTTGAGGCTGCCGAATCTAGAGATATGCTACATATGGCTCTTTCAATGCTTTCCTGTGCGCTTCATCAAAACCCTCAGAATGTGAAAGATATGCAAATCATCAGGGGATATCATTTACTAGCTCTGTTTTTGCGTCCCAAAATGACTCTGTTTGATATGCAGTCTTTGGAGATCTTTTTTCAAATTGCTGCATGCGAAGCTTTGTTTTCAGAGCCAAAAAAGTTGGAGGCTGGACAGAGTAATATTAGTATGCCACCTACAGAGACTATATTCGAGAACAGCTACGAGGATCTTGGTCTTTCGAGATTCCGGTACGATAGTTCCTCAGTTGGGTCTCATGGGGATATGGATGACTTTTCTGTTCCCAAGGATTCATTTAGCCATCTCTCTGAGCTAGAAACAGATATGCCTGTTGAAACTTCAAACTGCATTGTCTTATCCAACGCCGATATGGTTGAACATGTCCTCCTGGACTGGACCCTTTGGGTAACATCCCCTGTTTCCATCCAGATTGCTTTACTTGGTTTCCTGGAAAATTTGGTTTCAATGCATTGGTACAGGAATCACAATCTTACGATTCTGCGCAGAATCAATCTGGTAGAACATTTGTTAGTGACACTTCAGAGAGGTGATGTGGAAGTTCCGGTCCTAGAGAAGTTAGTTGTTCTGCTTGGATGCATCTTAGAAGATGGATTTCTGACTTCTGAACTTGAAAATGTGGTTAGGTTTGTGATTATGACATTTAATCCCCCTGAAGTGAAGTCACGAAGCTCAGTATTGCGCGAATCAATGGGAAAGCATGTAATTGTGAGAAACATGCTTTTGGAAATGCTCATTGATCTCCAGGTAACCATTAAAGCAGAGGAACTTCTAGAGCTGTGGCATAAGATAGTCTCGTCAAAATTAATAACATACTTCCTCGATGAAGCTGTGCACCCTACTAGTATGAGGTGGATCATGACCCTTCTCGGTGTCTGTCTTGCTTCTTCTCCGAACTTTTCCCTTAAATTTCGAACAAGTGGAGGTTATCAGGGGCTGATGCGGGTACTTCAAAACTTTTATGATTCCCCAGACATATATTACATATTGTTCTGCTTGATCTTTGGGAAACCTGTTTATCCAAGACTACCGGAGGTTCGAATGTTAGACTTTCATGCTCTAGTGCCAAATGATGGAAGCCATGTGGAGTTAAAGTTTATAGATCTGTTGGATTCGGTGGTGGCAATGGCTAAATCTACTTATGATAGGTTGATCATGCAATCCATGCTCGCCCACCAGTCTGGAAATCTTTCTCAGGTGAGTGCTAGTCTTGTGGCAGAGCTTATAGAGGGGGCAGAGATGACTGGGGAGCTTCAAGGGGAAGCTTTAATGCACAAAACGTACGCAGCACGTTTGATGGGCGGCGAAGCATCAGCTCCTGCTGCTGCGACGTCTGTTCTCCGTTTCATGGTTGACCTTGCAAAGATGTGCCCTCAATTTTCTGCTGTTTGCAGACGTGCAGAATTTGTTGAAAATTGTGCCGATCTTTACTTTTCCTGTGTCAGGTTGGTATTACAGACCTACCGAAATTTTTTTTTAACCTCCTACCAAATATTGATGATATTCTTAGGTTTTGGGATTTTTCTGCATAGATTTTATCTTCGTTGAATAGAATATATGTGAACAGTATTTTGTTTTATTTATCTTGACGTGCTCAATGTCGGAGGGTATTTTCATTTTGGATTTATTGTGACCATCAAGATGTTTATTTGCATAACCTGTGCCTAAAGGCTATTTTGTGATGTAGGGCTGGTTATGCTGTGAAGATGGCGAAACAGCTCTCTGTGAAGGCAGAAGAGAAGCATATAAATGATGGCGACGACAGCGGCTCACAAGGAACTCTTTCTAGCTTGCCACATGACCAGGATCAGTCTACTAAAACCTCAATCAGTGCTGGAAGCTTCCCTCAAGGGCAGGTCAGTCTTAGTTCAGAAGACATGTCTTTACCTGCAAATTATGTGGTTAATGATAAGATGGAGAACATTTTTACACCA
>NC_025701.1:904725-906218 GCF_000633955.1 Camelina sativa | reverse complement strand
GGAAGAGCATGGGCATATGGTGGTGGTGCTTGGGGAAAAGAAAAAATGTGCATGACTGGTAACTTGCCGCATCCTTGGCGTATGTGGAAGCTTAATAATGTTCATGAAATTTTGAAACGTGATTACCAGCTCCGTCCGGTTGCTATTGAGATATTTAGCATGGATGGATGTAATGATCTCCTCGTGTTCCACAAGAAAGAGAGGGAAGAAGTTTTTAAAAATCTGGTTGCCATGAATCTTCCAAGGAACAGCATGTACGGTATCATCGTTCTTTTCATCTTGTTTCTTTTTTCCTCTCCACTGGATTGAACATAATGCTTTTGTTTCTTTTTTTACTTGTTATAGCTGTTTATATTTGTCTAGTAAAATGAATAAAATTGTCAATTTACTTGCATGAGTTAGCATGGGTGGGTCTCTTTTCCAAAGCTTAGTTTGACTAATGGTTAAGGCTTCTATTCTTTGTTAGTTAGTTTGCTAGCATCCTTGGATTGTCTTCAGTTTCTTGACCGTAGTACTCATGTGGCTAGTTAGTTATTATAGATGAGAATTTCTGTCTTCATTGATCTGCAGAAGTGTAATTTATTATTTTTTATTTTTTCCTAGGCTCGACACAACCATTTCAGGATCAGCTAAACAGGAAAGTAACGAGGGAAGCCGCCTTTTCAAATTAATGGCGAAGTCTTTCTCGAAAAGATGGCAAAATGGAGAAATCAGCAATTTCCAATACCTAATGCATCTCAATACCTTAGCAGGACGTGGATACAGTGATCTAACACAGTATCCTGTATTTCCATGGGTTCTAGCAGATTATGATAGCGAGAGCCTTGATTTGTCAGATCCAAAAACATTCCGCAAGCTTCACAAACCAATGGGTTGCCAGACACCTGAAGGAGAAGACGAATTTAGAAAACGGTTTGTGATGTGCATTCAACCTTTGTATAGTGCATGTTTCCCTTGTTTTCTTTGCCATACGTCAATAATTTCTTGTTAACTAGCTATGGTTTTATGATAGCATAGTTGTATCTAATCTTTGCTTATTATGCATTCTTTTTCTTCTGCTTGATTGCAGATATGAGAGCTGGGATGATCCCGAGGTTCCAAAATTTCATTATGGTTCTCACTATTCAAGTGCGGGAATTGTTCTGTTTTACCTTATTCGCCTCCCGCCATTCAGTGCTGAAAATCAGAAGCTGCAGGGCGGTCAGTTTGATCATGCTGATAGACTCTTTAATAGTATTAAAGATACTTGGCTAAGTGCAGCAGGAAAGGGAAATACTTCAGACGTTAAAGAACTAATTCCTGAATTCTTCTACATGCCTGAGTTTTTGGAAAATAGATTCAGCCTTGATTTGGGTGAAAAACAATCAGGAGAGAAGGTTTGTGTCAGTTCAAGGTCTTTCCATTGTGTTTGATTGCTCCTTTCATGTTGAGTTTATATACTTATATTTCCTGCATAATTTCAGGTTGGTGATGTCTTTTTACCTCCATGGGCT
>NC_025701.1:887549-902375 GCF_000633955.1 Camelina sativa | reverse complement strand
TTGGATAGATCTCATCTTTGGGTACAAACAGAGAGGAAAGGTACATTACACAATATTTTCCTTTTGCTGCTAGTCAAGTAGAATGCAGAAATCAAATTGTTGTTGTTATTCACTTTCTTTTACCTGTTCTGAAATATTTATTCTCAGGCTGCAGAAGAAGCTGTGAATGTTTTCTATCATTACACATACGAGGGAAATGTTGATATTGATGCAGTTACCGACCCTGCAATGAAAGCTTCCATACTAGCGCAGATTAATCATTTTGGGCAAACTCCGAAGCAACTATTCCCGAAAGCTCATGTCAAAAGAAGAACAGACAGGAAAATTCCTCTCCACCCTCTGAAACACTCGATGCATCTAGTTCCTCACGAAACACGTAAATGCTCATCTTCTATAAGCCAGATCATTACTTTCCACGACAAGGTTCTCGTTGCCGGTGCCAACTGTTTCTTGAAACCTAGGGGATATACAAAATACATAACATGGGGATTCCCAGACAGGAGTTTGAGATTTATGAGCTATGATCAGGACAAACTGCTATCAACCCATGAAAATCTCCATGAAAGCAACCAGATCCAGTGTGCTGGTGTTAGTCACGATGGGCGCATTGTGGTCACTGGAGCAGAGGATGGTTTAGTGTGCGTGTGGAGAGTAAGCAAGGATGGTCCCCGTGGTTCCCGGCGTTTACGATTAGAGAAAGCCCTATGTGCCCACACAGCTAAAGTTACATGTCTACGTGTAAGCCAACCGTACATGATGATTGCAAGCGGGTCAGATGACTGTACAGTCATCATATGGGATCTCAGTTCATTGAGTTTTGTGAGGCAGCTTCCTGACTTCCCAGTTCCCATTTCAGCAATCTACATAAACGACCTTACTGGGGAAATTGCAACCGCGGCTGGAACTGTCCTTGCGGTTTGGAGCATCAACGGTGATTGCCTTGCTGTGGCTAACACCTCACAGTTACCATCTGATTCGGTATTATCAGTAACAGGCTCAACATCTTCCGACTGGCTTGAAACAAGCTGGTATGTAACTGGTCATCAGAGCGGAGCAGTTAAAGTATGGCGGATGATACATTGTACTGATCCGCTGAGTGCCGAGAGCAAAACAAGTAGTAGCAACAGAACAGGAGGTCTGAATTTGGGTGATCAAGTGCCAGAGTACAAGTTGATTCTACACAAGGTGTTGAAATTCCATAAGCAACCTGTCACCGCTCTCTATCTCACGAGCGACCTGAAGCAGCTACTGAGCGGAGATTCAGCAGGACAGTTGCTTTCATGGACATTACCAGATGAGACATTAAGAGCTTCATTGAAACAGGCTTCACTGAAACAGGCTTCATTGAAACAAGCTTCATTGAAACAGGCTTCATAGGTTTAGAATCTAAAGCAGAGACCAGTCATTCCCCTTTTGGTTCTTTGGCTAGAACTGAAAGAGCTGGCCAGGGAACTTAAACCACATAAGAGAAAGCAAGACCAAAGTCTGAACAAAGGGTTGGCTCTGGTGGTGCGTCTCTTATACATCACTGGCTTGCAGGTTAGGAGAAAGAGAGCATAGCGAGCCACTCTCAACTCTGTTTTGCTGGTGAGTTTTCAAGTTTGAGAAGGAGAGGGAGAGAAGGTTTGGTTTGAGAATTTGTGTAAATAGATGGGAAGATTACAAGCTTTACAGGGGAGTGTGTGTACTGTGTACAGTATGGTATTTTTTGCGGCCGTTTTTTGTTTTTTGTTTTCTTACGTTAAATTGTTTCTTTTTGAAAACTCATTGAAAATAGCAGAAGCTGGGCATATTAGTATTTACAGCCCCATCTGTATCTGTATCTGTATCTGTATTTTCTCAGATGCAATCCTTGCATTGTTTTAATATTTTGTAACCTTTTGTATTCTTCATGTTTTGCATCGATGTCAATGGAAAGTTTTTCTTTTTTGGTTCTTAAGTGAGGGAGAGAGAGCGAGAAGGTCTCTTAGATTTAATATTTTGTATCTAAAACCTTGATCTCTTTGGTAGATCAACAAGAAATAAAAGACAACATACCACAAAGAAGAAAAGAAAAAAGACTCTTTATGGTACATTTTTAACGGGATTTATTTGTTGTCAGCTGCTTTGAATAAGATTTTTTTCGATAAATAAATAGCAAAATATCAAATATAATTCTTAAAATATAATAATTCATCACTAAAATTCTTCATTATTCTCCATGTTAATTTATCACAGTAGACTTTTACAAATATTTTTTTTATATCAATATGATATTCATGTTTCTGTAAATAATAATGATTTCTATATACCTAATTCAAATTAATATAAATGACGATATATTTGTTTCACGAAAAAAAGAAGATAATATACCGTTTTAATCACTTTTTACCATCACTCTATCAGCCTTTTGAAAAGATCTATAAGTCATAAATTGAAAAGAAAAAAAAAAGACAAAATGCCAAAGAAAGCATTAAAAAAAGTAGAAAATTTATGTTACCATTCGAGGTTTAATTTTTTTTTAAAAACAGAGTATTTTCTTAATATATTTCATTGTTTTCTCTTTTTACTCTTTCTCTGAAAGGACTCTTTTAAATAAAAAGAGAAAGAAATTCTTCTATTAAAGATAAAAGATAAAGACAAAAAAAAAAAGAAAAAAAGATGCACAGTCATTCAAGACCATATATATACTTTGGAGACGTCAATTCTTGGCCTTAGAAAAAAAAAAAGAACCTGCAACAAGTTTCTCCGCCCATAACTCTTCTTTTACAACAAGACCAAATGATGAACACTAAGCTATCACTCTCTCATACCAAGATTCTCACTTTCACAGCACGGTTCAACGATACTCGCACTCGAAGTGGCTTAGACAGACGCTCAAGCGTTTCCCCAACTCTCTGTTCAAAGCCCATCTACTCCGGCGAACTCAAGGCTACAAAAGAGACAGCAGTAACGGAGATGTCGAATACGAAGAATGCGAGTAATATTGAGGACAGCTTCTTCTCGAAACTTGCAATTAACTATCTCTCAAAGAATCTTCAAGACGCAGCAGGTTCGTATCCCACGTCTATATTCTTTGAACCTATGCTTATTTACTTCATATATACTTATTGAGGAAGAAATCTGAGAAATTTTTCTTTAGGGATGAGTAGTAGTAGCACCAAGAGTACCGATTACGATAGGTTAGTAGATACGGCCACTAGGGTTGCGCGTAACTTTGACACCAAGCAACAACATGAGCTTGTTCTTAGCTCTTTGGACAGAGCATTACCAGCAGAGATAAGCTCCTTGGTAAGTTTTCTAATGGATTTAATTAGATCAAGTTGCAGCAAACTATGAACATATTACAATCACACCAACTTATCTGGTTGAAATTTACAGATCAAAGTGCTTTTCCCACCTTCAAAACTCTCAAGGGAGCTCTTTGCGCTATTCACCACAATATCTTTCGCTTGGCTTGTTGGACCTTCAGAGGTACGATACTTGTTTTTGAGTTGAAATTAATATAAAATTTTCATGAGTTTTAATTCGAGAACTTCATTGCCAAGGTGAGGGAGACTGAGGTTAATGGAAGAAAAGAGAAGAGTGTTGTGTTCATAGAGAAGTGCAGGTTAACTATAATCTCTCTCTATTTGGTCCCCCATCTGATCATTAAACTTCAGACAAATATCAAAATCATTCTTTCATAAACAATCATTACATTACAGAAACTACAAATTAAACAATAATTTCACTTGTTGAGATCAATCACTCATATCATGCATGTCCTTGAATGTTGTTTATTTTGTAGGTTTCTTGAGCAGTCAAATTGTGTTGGTATGTGCACTCATATTTGTAAAATTCCATCCCAAATCTTCATGAAAAATTCACTTGGAATGCCTGTCTACATGGAGCCAGGTACTACGCTGAATCTATTTCTCTTCTAGTTTATAATAGCAATCACTGAAATAGGAAGATTAAGGCATAAATAAAACAGTTGAATCTCAAACTTAATTATATATTGTGAAAATATTAGCCTGCACTTCTCAACTTGTGGAGGCTTAATGTGATCTTTAAGGGTCCCATTGAGTCACCACTAAGGACACCATTAACTACAAGTAGACCCTTAATGATGTGTGATCATTCTTTCTAAGAAGTCAACGATTTGACTTGAGACACAAGTAATCATTTTTAATTTTTTCAAAAAGAGACAAATGTGACAACACTAATTAACATTTGTATTGAGTTTTGCAGATTTTAATGATCTTAGCTGTAAGATGATGTTTGGCCGGGAGCCTCCGGAGATCCAAGATGATCCTGTTATGAAACAACCATGCTTTGAATTCTGTAAGCATTGAAACCTTTTGTGATTGACAAGATAACTTCTTAAACAAGATATTTGAGAATCTTTATTAATAATGATTATCTGTTTTTGCAGGCAAATCAAACAAAAGCTATGGTGTGAAGCATTAGAGCTTGTTCTAGAGATTAGATATAATCATGTCAAAACATATTTAAGGTTTTTCTTTTAAAGTTAAACCAGATATTACAATTACAGAAGCCATAGTAAATTAATGTATTTGCAAAAAGATCAACGCCATTTGTAGATCTATGAGACCAAACGGATTGGTAGACAAAACAAAAAGCTGACACAACTTAAGGAAGAGCTCCATCTACGGCTCACAATCAATATTGAGGTGTGTAAGAGTAAGGTTGGTTTTGGTTTTGGTTTTGCCTTATATTCATGTGTCCTTGTCTTCCATCTCTAGAGTATTGGTCCCACATCATCTGTTCTTCCATCAACATCCTCTGTTTCTTCTCCATATCATTCATTTGCACGTATGGTGGTGGCGCAACCTCCAATGACGCTGCAAATGGATCCATGGGAACCGGACTGTTATTGTTTGCGCTGTTTCCATTTGCCGTTGCGGGTGCTGGAAGTGCTAGCATAGTTGCTGTAACCGATAGAAAATTCAAGTCAAATCATCATAAGGCAAACGAAAACAGAACAAAGTTCTAAGAAACTAAAAACAGAGAAAAGTAGGGTTTCTTTAAGACCTGCTGGTCTTCCTGCAGATCCAAATGCCATACTGCTTGCGCTTCCACTGGCTCCATAAGCCGTAGATGTTTTCACGGCTGTGTTTACAGCGCCATGCTGATACATTCCGTTAAGCAACAGCATATCAAAGCCTCCTCCGAGTTCCGACTTTTGTGCGGACAAGTTTGTAGCTGTTTGCACCAAAGCTGTTTCCCAATCCGCCGAATCATCCTTAAACGCTTCCCATCCTGGACCAGAATCTGAACCTGAACCAGTCGCGTATGGCCCGTCAAATAAAGCCAATGCCAAGCTATCTCCAGCTTCTGCTGCTCCACCGCCGTTTGTATTCCCAAGATCCAGCAAATCACCCATCGTCTCTTCTTCTTTCTTCTCTATTACCACTTCTTCCTTGGCTTCTTCCTCGGGTTTTTCCTCTTCTTCTTCTTTTGGTGGAGGTTCAGGTAAGGCCTTGATTGCATTCATATCTTCTTGCTCTTCATTAACTTCCTCTTTTCTAGCATCATCATCTTCTTCATCAGCCTCAGATTTAGTAGATTTTGTGTTCTTGGTCTGTTCTAAAGCAGATTTGTCTCTTATAAACTCATCCATGAGTTCAAGCTTCTTCTGTGTGATCTTCTCTACCTCTGGATACTCAGAAGAACGTGCGATCCCCATGTTCTTGCACCAAGAGTAGAACTGATCGAGCTCTTCGAACTGTTTCGAAACCCGGCAGAAAATGTCATAGACCTTGATGGAATCAGAAATATCTAACTCCATGAATCGGTCGATTAAAATCCCCATTATCTCTGTTACATCGTAATATATCTGAAAACTCTCCTTCACTATTGGATACAGAGCCACAATTACAACTCTGTTGTTCCTCGCATTACCTATCCAAAAATGTATTTTTTTCACACATAACTTTATACCCAAGGAAATAAACAGAGAAATAGAGGAACCGTGAGACGCAAGTAGTATATATACCTGTTGGACGACAAGCCAAGAAACGGTCAAGAAGTTGCTGCAAATGTTGAATTCTGATGAAAATCTGCTCTGTTTTCATCTCGGCGATAGGTTGTGACCTGACCACGATAGCCGTGGAGAGATCAGGCGCGGCTTGATCTTTCTCATCTCCATCGGTTTCTCCTCCAATGCAGTAAACTCCACGCTTCCCGTGTCTCGCTTGCATCCTCAAAAATCAAAAATAAATAAAATCTTAATTTGGTTAAACCAAAACGGCATCACAAATACCTTTTTAAAATACATATTCAACTTGAAACCCTAATTGAAACCCGGATCTCGAGCACTCGTACCTGAAATCAAGCCTTTCGTCAAGGTACAAGGCGTAAGTCCTGACGAAAGCAGAGTAATCCCAAGAATTAGACCTAGAAACATCCCTGAAATCAGACATGTTGAGAAGCCTGGTACCACGGCGAGTGGCGAAGAAGATCTCTTGCTCGTAGGCTTGATCTCCTTCTCCTAAAAGGCGTTGGATCAAAATCAAGGTTTTGAGAGCAACGGTCCAGCATTTGGTTTTGTTAAGGCGTCTGGAAAGCGTGTTAACGCAAGCGTTGATGTAATTGCGTGAGTAAGAAGTAAGGCTAAGGATCTCTCTGATGTATTTCTCCTCAGCAGGGAACTCTTCGTGACGAGTCGCTTTGACGATGGCAACGTCAAGTTCTGATAAAGAAGCGCTTCGACCGTTGACTTTGGCAAGACCGACGCTGGTTTGGTCCTTAACGGCTCCTATGGCTCGTTTAAGTTTACTCGAACCCATTTTATTACTACGATTAATTTGTATTTAAAGGAAATTAAAGAAAAGAAAAGAAAAGACAAAGACTTGAAGAGAGAAAAGGGAAGAACGAGGGTTGTTTTATTTGTTTACGTTTCCTCGTCGTTTCCTTTTTTCTCCTCTGTTTCTTTTTTTTTTATGTTTTGTTTTTGTGTTCTTCTTCTTCTTCTTCTTGTGTTTTGTTTTTGTTTTGTTTCGTCAATGTAGTTTCTTTGGTGTTCGTCGATTTTGCACCATTTAAGTCGCCGAAGTTGTCGGAGACATTTGCCGGTCAGAAATATCGCCACGTGGCTGGCTTTCTCTTTAAACTTCTTTAATTTGTGTGGTCAACTGAATTGTAGTTTTGTATTTACCATTAATGGGAAAGGGATGAGATTTGATTAAAGAGGAAAAAACAATAATACTATATTTCTTGCAATTTGCGAAGTTCCTCTATGAAAAGCCCAATGTTGAGTTTAACCTATATAAACTCCTAATTCTTATAGACAAACAGATAGAAGATGGATAAAACTGAGTATGGGAGTGTTTTGTTTCAGCAGCACTAAAAGGAGAAGCAGCAAGTGGGAAATGCTATCATCTGGCAATAACTCAGACGTGTCAATCTTTTATTGGATAAAGAGATAACTTTACTCCATGAGTGCTAAATATTTTGGGAAAACGACAAAAGGTGTATTATTATTATTTTTTTCTACCACTAACGAGATAATGATGATGACGAACTCGACAATACGTGGAATTTTTCCCATTACCAAATTTATAATATAACAAAAACATTAGTTTGTTTGATGCAACAATAACATTATAGTAGTTTTTAATTTCCAACTTTTTACTTAAAAGGAGTTTGGTATAGGAGCCTTTATCTTAAACTGATGTGAATAAGTTAAAGAAAGTCAAAACCAAAAAGCCCACTTAAAAACAAAAACAAAAGCAAAAAAAAAAGCCCACTTAAAGTTTCTGGAAGGTTTAAACAAAGAATAAGGGCAAAAACGAAAATAACTATAAAGTAAGGTCCTTTTTCTTAAAAAAAGGAAAGAGAGAGAGTAAGAGAGAGCATAAAGTGAGAGTCTTTTTGTCATATCCTTTTGTCGTCTGTGTCTCTTCGTCCTCATTAGCTTAAGCATCATTCATTCATCAATTTCATCATTCATTCTCCTTCTTCTTCACCTAACACAAAAAAAGATTCCCCCATGGAAACTTGTTCTTCCACCTCTCTCTAATTATTATATTAACTCGCTATCTTCTTCTTCTTTTTTAACTCACCCTCCCTATCACTGAGTCGTTACCTTAACTCGTTTCCATGGCTAACAACAACAACAACCCACATGATAACATCTCCGATCCATCTCCCACCGACGATTTCTTCGAGCAGATCCTCGGTCTTTCCAACTTCTCCGCTTCTTCTGGTTCTGGTCTTTCTGGAATTGGCGGAGGGTTAAGCGCACCTCCGATGATGCTTCAGCTCGGTGGTTCAGTAGGCGACGAAGGGAATCATCATCATAATAATCACAACATGGGTGCCATTGGAGGAGGACCTGGACCTGTTGGGTTTCATAATCATATGTTTCCGTTGGGATTAAGCCTCGATCAAGGGAAAGGACATGGCTTTCTTAAACCTGAAGGTCTTCTTCCTTCTAGGAAACGTTTCCAAGACGATGTTGTTGATAATCGATGTTCCTCTATCAAACCTGTAACTCTCTCTCTCTCTCTCTCTCTTCTTGAAATCTTCACCTTTTTCTTTTCTTTTTTTTGTTCTCTGTGTGTTTGTGTTTGTGGTTTTCGATGAAAATTAAAAAAGAAGTCTTTAGGGTTTCAAAAAAGTTGCGTTTTTGAGGAAACCCAGTTGGGAAAGGTTTGATTTTGCCAAAGGATTAGGTCTAAATTTGATAGTTACATCGAGTTTTTGGCTCAGATTGGTGAGATTTTTCTGATTTTAGTTTGTTTTTGAAGAAACCCCAAGTTGAAGATTTTGAGGTTTCTTAACTATAATTAACTTTGTAATAAGCAAGTTTGGCATAAAAGAGTCTTCTTTATGTCAAAGTTAGATTGTCCGAAATTTATTTCTCTTGTGAAAAGTGATTTTAAGCTTTTTTTTTAAAAATGTTATTGCTTCCTTTTTTTGTGTGTGTTTTGTTGAAAGGTTTACCATGGGCAGCCAATGTCACAGCCAGCTCCACCAATGCCGCATCAGCAATCTACAATTCGACCGAGAGTTAGAGCTAGGCGAGGTCAGGCCACCGATCCACATAGCATCGCTGAGAGGGTATTATTATCTTTGATACACTTTTTTATATTTTGCTCTGTTTTGCAATCTCTATGTGAATGATGTTCATGTCTAATGTTTGATCAGAGCCTCAGCTATTGCTATTAGTTGAGGTAGTTCGGCTTTTATCTTTGCTTACGGAGACTTAACCTGAATGAATATATTTGATTTGCAACAGCTGCGTAGGGAAAGAATAGCAGAACGGATCAGGGCGTTGCAGGAACTTGTACCTACTGTTAACAAGGTTGGTATCTTTTCCCTGAAGCTTCAGCTGTATGAATTTTTCAAAGATTTGTTCTCATAGATAGCTTGAAAAAGAGCTCAAAGCTAGTCAGAAAACTGGCGTTCTCAATGAGAGAGAGCTTTGTAGTTGGCAAATAGAAACTGGGGTAGTCACAAACTTTGGAATTGTGAATAATAAAGATTTCTGTTGCGTTTGGTTTCTTTTTGCAGACAGATAGGGCTGCTATGATCGATGAGATTGTCGATTATGTTAAGTTTCTCAGGCTCCAAGTTAAGGTAAAACCTCAATCGTTTTTCAGTTTCAATTCTCTGGTTTCTTTAAAATGCTATCATTGAAAGAGAGATTATTTTAAAACATCTAGAAGGATTTGGTGGTATAAATCCTTGGTCCCCACCACCACCTACTCTATTCAACCAAAACTCTAATCTGAATTAAAGATTAACAATTGTTTAATCCAATACTAATAAAGAGTAATCAAAGAGCACATGATTGGGTGTTTTTTTTGGCATTAGTCTCTTTCACTTATTGCTTGCTTCTCTCCCATGGAGAATCATTACAATTGAGAACTACGATAATAAAGCTAAGGAGAACATTGAAGAATATTATGTAATGATGATGGTCTTTGATAATATTTTTCCCTTGATAAGCTTTATCTCTGGTCAACTGTGGCAGGTCTTGAGCATGAGTCGTCTTGGTGGAGCCGGTGCTGTCGCACCACTAGTCACTGAAATGCCATTGTCGTCATCAATTGAGGTTAGACTAAAGAGAGAGAGAGAGAGAGAGAGAGAGAGAGAGAGAGACATAGACTTGAAAGAGAGAATAAAAGAATAGAACTTTTGGTAATGGGTTTGATTTACTGACTTCTGGTTTAAAAACCTTTCTTCAGGATGAGACGCAGGCCGTGTGGGAGAAATGGTCAAACGATGGGACAGAGCGGCAAGTGGCTAAGCTGATGGAAGAAAACGTTGGAGCAGCGATGCAGCTATTACAATCAAAGGCTCTTTGCATAATGCCAATCTCATTGGCAATGGCGATTTACCATTCTCAGCCACCAGACACATCTTCTTCAATCGTCAAACCAGAGATGAATCCTCCACCATAGATTTTGTTTATGGGACAGCATCCAACGTTCCTCAGCTGAAGATTGACATTTTGCTCCTTTTCCCACTATCTAGACTTTTGTGACTGATGAAAGGTAAGTAAAAAGACATTGGAGGTGGAATCTAAGTAGGATTTGTGCAGTAAAGAAGTAAGAATGGGAATTGGCAAAAGAAGAAAAAGGCTCTCTCACTTGCTTGCTTGGCTAATATTCTATCATTTTGATGAAAGTAACTCTTTTTGTTTTAAAGACTCTAGTGGGAGTTTGAGGGTAAGGGTAGTAACTAGCTCTGTAGTAGTAGTAATGAAAGGTGTGGTAGTGCTTTGAATTATTATGTAAAAAAAGGAAAGAAAAAAGTGCTCTTGTATTATGATTTTTCCCTTCTTCTTTTCTTGCACTAATTTGGATAAGATCATTTAATTTGTTCAAAATGATGTGGTTATATAGTTGGAAGCTGGACTGGTCAATAAATTATTTAAAACGATGATTTGCCTGTTAGGAGTGTAAAAGAAAACACAATGTACGAACAAAATCCGTGTACATTGCAAGAACATTGGAAATAAATAGTAATACACACACAGTTTAATGCAAAGAAAATTGCTTATTAAAAAAGAGTTCCAATGCAAGAAAATGAGTGTCTTTAGCCAAACTATCTTCATGCAAGAAAGCAGATTCAAAAGTTAATAGATCTGATCAGTAGATCAGCATTCGACTTCGATTTTACTATCAGCTCTGCATTGGGTCGGTCGTTATAATCAACCTGCCATCCAAATGTTTTAAAAAATGTAGCTACTACACTGAACAACCATTGAAATACCATATAACTGAATATTTGCAGAGTAGAGACAGAGCCTTTACCCGCCATTTAGCAACATCTGGTGGTTTACCTGTAGTACGCAAAGGAGAAACATATAAAACAAATCAGGAATTCTCTAAGGTTATTGCGAGTCTTTAAGAATTGAAAGGAATTAGTACATACCAGTTGAGATATGCCGGTTTTCAACTCGTTGCATTGCTGTATCTAGATCGACATCGATGAACCTTTCAAATGAAGATGGAAGATATTGTAATTGGTAATGTTGAGATTAAAAAATTAAGTAAAAACACTTTTGATTAGTTTTACCACTTATCATCAAACATATCCGAGATGTCTTTCCAAGATCCTTCTTCTAACAAGATGTAGTTTCCTTCTACAATTACCACTTTATGCCTGTAAAAAGAGGACACGAAGAAAAACTGATCGTCTCAGCAAGAGGTACATAAAACCATTATATGATACTATTGAATTAGGATTCAACCGGTTCGGGAAGCTACTTACTGGAGGCTAACAAAGATATCATCTTCAACTGGATCTCCAACTCCATGATCAAATGATGGTACATAAACTGATCCCTGAACAGCTTGAAAACTAATCAGAGTCTAATGCAAGTGTTGTAACTCCAAGACCCTAAGGTCAACAAAAAATCTTGTAACAATCTCTTTACCTCGTTTCTCAGCTTCTTTAAACAGTTAAGCAATAGTGCAGGATCAAAAGTCCATGGAGCTGGTTAATGGATAAAGGGGTCAAACCAATTTTGAACACTTTGAAACCTTACGTAGAAGATAACTCTATCAGATCTCACCTCCTCTTCTCGCATGGGCTTCTTTGGGATTCTAAAGAGACATTAAAAAGTCTGGTTAACAACAAAGAGCAAGATAGAGAGAACTATTAAAAATAAAAAATAAAGGCTCAACCTCCATAGCATCGAGTTGGGAACGATACAAATGGAACCCATCCATGGGAAGTACAATAGCAACATCGGGAGGATTAACCTCAGCATCAAAAGAAGAAGCTTTCTGAGGCCATAGCCTATTTACACGACGTACTACTTCATTTGCTAATGTGCTTTTTCCAGCACCAGGAGGACCAGCCAAACCAACCAAACGTCTACACGAGTCAACAGACACATAATTAGTTAATTAAAGACTGTAATCAAACGTCTACACGAGTCAACCATACTAGGGTGCAGCTAAAAGAACAGTCAGGAACAAGAGAGTTTCCAACAGTAGCCAAAAAAACTTACTTAACATTTGGGCTAAACATTGATGCTGATGTAGGGACAAGACGTTCAGCTAACTTATCATAAATCTCATCCATACAACTTCCAAGGAGAAGAAAAGTGTCTCAATACTTTGGTAGAAGCAGTGAGCAGAGACTAGAAATACACAATAGTTAGTCTAGAAATCAGCTGATCTATGAGGGATGTACCTTCCATCGACAACAGTGACATCTCTCTTCTGACTGCAAGTAATAATCTGCAAGAGACGATTTTTAATTCACAGAAGATGATTAATTAAGTAAATCACAAGAGAATCAAATATTTAAAAATCAAAACTTGTTTAGTTTAGAGAAAACCAAACACACCAAACTACGAGGGTTTCTTCTTCTAGTACGTAAGCTCAATTGAACAGGAAGAAGAGATTGGTCCCATGAGTGAACTTTGAATCCTCTGAAACGAGACGATTCTGCAATACGAATCAAGAATAGGAACGGGAGTAGTAAGCTCTTCTTAATCGAAATCCTCCGAGAAAGAAATAAAATTTAGAATCGAGAAACGGAGAACAAACCTGGAACAGAGGAGTATGAATTACAGTATCTGCTGGGTACAGGGGAGAAAGAAGAAACCTCCATTGATATGGTGAAACAGATTAAAATTATCACCCAAATAGCCCTAAAGAGTATATTTTTCTTCTTTTTTTTTAAGATGAAAATTTCTATGAATTACACACACTAAGAGTTTCGAATCAAAAAAAGTTGGGATTTTATTTTTTTGTTTAATCGAGCGAAGCGGTGACTGCCTTCTTCTCGAGGACGAAGACGAGTGTGATCCCATTGCAGTTGCAGAGGATAATTAATAATAACAAAATTATTATTTTATGTAATAGCCACGTCATTCTCCAAAACGCCGTTGACCGACCACCTGACTCAAAAATTTATCAACGGCCCACTGGGCCAGAATCTGTACAGTTCCCATTGTCTAACTCTATATACCCATATAACTATTTTTTAATTTATTTCCCATTGGTTTTACAAAATTTAAGATTTTTTTTTTATGCTTTGTTTAGCTAAAGCCTAAAAGTAATATGGTGTGATACAGTAGGGTTTAATGGACCTAATGTGTCCGGTAAGTTGGTTTAAGCTTGAACTTAATAATTATAGTTAACCTATTAATTGGGACTTTTCCTATCGAGTTTTCCATTTTTTTACCGTTAGTTAGCATTACTTCTTGATTAACTAGGAAACTTATTCATACAATATGGACATATGGTCATATATACATGTCGACACTTTACCATCATACACCCGTCACAAGTCACAACTATAGACGCAACAAAAGAACTAACTCGTAGAATCTATATATACATGATCAAAACTTCTTTTCATCTTTTACCAAAAAAAAAAAAACTTATTTTCATGTGCTTCAGATGTCAGCATCATTAGCTAAACCGCATTCTTTTTTTTTTTTCTCACTGGCTCTGGTGTAGTAGTATCATAGTTTAGTAATAATAATTAAATATATGTAGACAAAATGAAATCAAATATGTGTGAGAAAAAATTCTCTACGAAACTGCATTGTTTGTTGTATTGTCATTTCACTAATAGAGAATTTTCATGATGGTATATAATTAATGACTGATTTTTTTTGGTAAGAATCGCGCGTGTTACAAATAATACGATTGATGTGTTGATTAATTAGATTTATGGATTAAGACAGATCTAATTAAGCCAACATTCATGTGTGACCTCCTCATGTAAAATAAGCGGCTCTTCGAGTTTCCATATAGCCAATTTACTTTATACACCACAAGGGATCTTGAAAATATATATACGAATGAACTAGGGAAGAAAGAAAGAAAGAAAAGATATTATTATTCATCCATGCAAAAGCATCGAATTCAAATGTGAATAAATGTGCAAACTCATATATGTGAGAGAGATACGTGGCCTATTATGTTCTTGCCTTATTGGAATCTAAAACAGCTTACGGTGCTTTACATTTTCCCCGCATATACGCATAGTTTCTTTGGATATTATTTGTTACATTATTTTATTAAACTGAGATAAATAAAAATAGAAGTAATTCATATCCAAAAAAATAAAAGCAAGTTGGGTCCATTTGTAATCTCTTCTTCATGTCGAATATGTTCTCGGTAGTATTTGATCGAACGAGACCTTCTTCTAGCAACGACACGTTCCTCACCATCTGGTTTGGACATTTTCACGTTTCCAATTTTTTTTTTGAATTTTAATTTCATTCCTTGCTGTTACTCTAAAAGAATACTTTTTCCTTTTGTCTAATGAAAAAAAAAAAACATAGTGCATCCGTTTTCCTATATATATACCTCTGTTTATTTTTAATGCAGTTTAACTTTGACCGCCCCCCCCCCCCCCCCC
>NC_025701.1:882508-887023 GCF_000633955.1 Camelina sativa | reverse complement strand
CCCCCCCCCCCCCACAAAAAAAATCTTTGTATCATTCGGCCTATATATCTGTTAGAATTGAAATAGATTTGGTTTCTAAAATCGTCTCCACACTTAGCTTAAGTTATATCATTGACTCTCCTATAATAAGTATAATTTCTAGATTCGAAGTCCCTAAGTCCTCGTATGTTTGGACTTTGGATGATCGTGCGAGATAAAGTCTAAAAACCTGAAGTACATATATGAATATGAACCAAACCATTTTTAGGGCATAGTTCAGATATGAAATTATGAATCAAACCATTTTCATGGAAAAGTTCATATGAGAGATACATGTGAACGACGATAGAATCATTAAAATACATCAACCAATTGAAGCAAGTACATATATATATATGTATCCTTTTCCTTTTGTAATACTCAAAAGAATATATGGTGTTATTGATAACATATATAGTGGAACTATGAGGTTGTAAATTAGTTTATTATGCATCTGAAAGAAAAGGCACACACACACACTGACACACACACGTTAAGTGAACTTCTTTATAAATCGCATTGAAAGCGTCAAGATCACTAAAATATGTTATGCAAGTTTCTCTATCATAATTCCTAATTAACGTTGTAGTTTAATTAGTAGGGCGTATTAATGCACAATAATTTTTAGGGAAATATATCGAAATTCAAGATTATGGTTTTGAGTAGTACTACTTCAAGTTTCCACTATCGGGATAATTACATGCTACTGGGCATATATATATTAACGTATATATAAGATTAGCCATATCATTATGGATTGTGATTGTTCGGAGAGTATATATAGATTGGTTCTCTTTTCTTGTCGGTCGAAGTCGAATGTTCCGAACGTACAGAGGGAGCATCTTCCTCGTGATCTCCTCCAGCTTGTGTACGACATAAACGACAGTGGCACTTTCATGGTATATATCGCTATTATTATTCCATTTAATGTATACATTGAGATTTGTTTCTTTTAATAATTTATATGAATTTCTTGAAAATCGAAAACGAGATAGAATCAGCTTTGTTGATTGTGGTGGTTCTCTTTCTGATAGGCTCTCCAATGTTCTTCAACTTTTCTCTTGTTCTGTCATTTCATTCAATTATTTATTTTGCAAAATAGGCCCAGCAAAAATAAAATATTGAAAACCGGCCCCAATATTTCTTCAATATGCTTATTACCCCCGCGGAAACTTTTATTGAAGTTAGGGTTTGGATAAACAGACTTCTAACTGAAAATAAGTTTAGAAAATTATATTTTAACTTTTCAATTTACCCTTATTAAAGTATTCGATTAGGTACCGATCTGAACAACATAAAAAGTATAAATCACTAATTGAAAACAATATAGGGTTTGATAAGCAAATCATGTAAAATCAGAGGGGCTGTTATTTATTTTTCCAAAACGAAGTTCATCTATAAATAGCAATGACTTTCCTTGATCCAGACTCAAACCAAATCTCCCCATTACTTACACCAATACACAAAGAGTTACTTACACCAATACACATATAGTTACTTACACGTACACACACACATTCAGACAATATCAATGGAGAAGATATCAAATTTGTTAGAAGACAAGCCAGTGGTGATATTCAGCAAGACCTCGTGCTGTATGAGTCACACTATCAAGTCGCTTATATCTGGATATGGTGCGAATCCAACGGTGTACGAACTAGATGAGATGTCTAATGGAGCAGAAGTCGAAAGAGCACTGGCCGAGCTTGGATGCAAACCGACCGTGCCAGCTGTCTTCATAGGACAACAGCTCGTCGGTGGTGCAAATCAGCTTATGTCTCTTCAAGTCCGGAACCAACTAGGTTCGTTGCTCCGAAGAGCTGGAGCTATATGGATTTAAGACTTTTAATGTTTTTATTTCGAGATGCATATATAGTTATATATCTTCTAGTATAGATCAGTGATTGAAACGTATATGTGTTTATGCTTCAAACACTACGAGATGATCAATGTTTGAAGCATATATATATATATATATATATTAATATATAGGTGTAAGTTCAGGAAGAAGAAGAATAAAGCAGTTTGATACAATTTCGCTTTTGTGTTTTGAATGCAAACGCAATTGTTTAATTAGGAATAAATCGTATTTGCATCATATGTATTTACCTAATTACCAGACGTTATATATATAAGTGTTATATCAGTTTTTGTTGCCTTGTGTTATGGTGCATGCATTTCTTATAAAATTATAACATTCAAGAAAAAATAACAAAGTAACATTTCTTAGGTATCTACAGTTTCAAGTCATACAAAGTCAGTAGGAAATGTGATGTAGAGTAGCGGTTGATCATATATGATATATGGACTGGTATATAGAAGAAATAGAAGCGGTTGATCATATATGATAGCAAATCTGTTAAGTCTGTTAGCAAATTTGAAAATATTGGAATTTAAAAAACAAAACTCTACCTCATCTCCAACACGATAAAACTCTGGACTTAAGACAAGCAGTTTTGCCAACAACTTCAATAATTGATCAAAATCAGCCAAACAGAACCCAAACGAAAAGCCACCTCCTTCAACAAAATGGAACCCATCATCTCCCTCAGAATCTCCTCCCTCATAATGGGTAAATGAGCATCAAATTCTTGGTACAGACATGCCACACTAATGGTTCCAGTCCATGGTAACTTTCTTACATAGACTGCATCTGCGTCTGGAGTCTAGAACGACCGGAGCTATCCTAGAAGGGTTGAGACTACTTACAACAGGAATGATAGTATGCAAACCTTCTAGCTAATCTTCAGTAGTATCTCTAAGTTTAACATAATGTCTTCCCACACATGATGGGACATCGTAAATGCTCTATCACAAAAAGAAAAAAAAAATTGAACTACATTAGAAAAAAAATTGAACTACATTAGAACAAAGCTAGGCTGTTATTAAACTTCAAAAATATTAGAATTTAATTAACATTAGCAACATTAAAAACCAAATCTGGTGCAAAAATATCATTTAGAAAATTGAATTTAGATATATCTTCTTTTAGAAAGTAATAAAAGCCATTTTCCATAATGAAAATTTAATGATAATAACAGCAAAAAGTATAGATGAAGATGCAAGACTTTGTATTATCATATATAATCAACATTATCAACATTATGTTATCTACAAGCACATCTAGATTATACAAAATTGGGATGTAAATTAGAGGAACCTTTAATTAGTTCAATGTTCACCTAAACATTAATTAGGTAAAGTTTGTATTTATATATTTACGGAAGATGTGAATGAACTTTGACTTCTCTATTATATTTTGATTTTATTCCCCTAATCTTTTTTTTGTTATTATGTTTATGGACTAGTGTTTTCCAGATCAAACGATGGCGTCGTATTTTGCCAGAGTACAACGGCGTCGTTTATTGCAACTGTTTAATACTTGAAGCACAACAGCGTCGTATTTAGTGCATCTATACATACTCTCGCAGCATGCACAATTTTTTACATAGCAAAGACCGGAAGAAAACACCAATCGGTCCATCGCTCACATTTCACAAACACAACTATAAAAACACTCATTCTTTAATTATAAAGCATTAAGGCTATACAAAAACACATGCAGTCACAAATCAAACTCCCCAACATAAAAAGAAACACTCATTCTTTAAAAATCAAGAAACAGAGTGTCGTCTTTTTCTCTGAAACAAGAAACGACTCTCAGAACTTGCCTTGCCACTGAAGGAAGGTTTAAGACTACTGAAACTGAAGAGAGAATTGAGTTTACTTATCTTCTTAGCAAATGACTTGAAAAGCTTAGTCCCTGGGTTAGATTTCACGAGTTCTTGCTTAATCGAGATGTGATCTTTCTCTAGATCCGTTAATCTCATCCTCATCCTCGCAACCTCAAGCTTTAGCTCTCTGTTTTCTCTCCTTACCGACGCATAGTTATCTCTTGGAGATATCGCTCCACTTCCTTTGCGATTCAAGCAAAACATACAAACAAACAAAAAAACGTTTTAGACTTGCATTAGATGGGTGTTTACAAGAAGAGGTCTGACAATAGGGCTAAAAAGGTAATTTACCTGCTCCACTTCCTGACCGTTGAGGAAACTGATGACAGTTGCTGCTGAATAGAAACTGAGTAGGACCAATGCTACTGCTCATTGCGTTTCTAAGTCTGATCTGCTCAAAGTATAACACTTGTACGGCCATTTGCACAGGTAATCTCTCGTTTTGAGCCGCGTGGCTACAAGCTTCTTGTGATAGTTTCTGTGAATCTATCGTCTTACAGAGACGATAACGCTCCGAATCCTTTATATTCGGATGAACCTGTCACAAAAGAAAAAAACAACCTTATATGAGTACTTTTGGCAATTTCAAAGAACGAAAGAAAGATTGATGATTTCTTACTTTGAGGTAAATGTCAACGGCTCGATAGAGTCCATCACTGATGATACGAGCATGATCTGGTAAGAGTTCTGCTAAAGCTATAAACTTTGAAGTTGTGAGATTTGGATCCATTGCTATCTCTGCTAGATAGTTATCCATTAGCTT
>NC_025701.1:854703-881237 GCF_000633955.1 Camelina sativa | reverse complement strand
GCTCATTGCGTTTCTAAGTCTGATCTGCTCAAAGTACAACACTTGTACGGCCATTTGCACAGGTAATCTCTCGTTCTGAGCCGCGTGGCTACAAGCTTCTTGTGATAGTTTCTGTGAATCTATCGTCTTACAGAGACGATAACGCTCCGAATCCTTTATATTTGGATGAACCTGTCACACCAAAAAAAACAACAACCTTATATGAGTACTTCTGGCAATTTCAAAGAACGAAACAAAGATTGATGATTTTCTTACTTTGAGGTAAATGTCAACGGCTCGATAGAGTCCATCACTGATGATACGAGCATGATCTGGTAAGAGTTCTGCTAAAGCTATAAACTTTGAAGTTGTGAGATTTGGATCCATTGCTATCTCTGCTAGATAGTTATCCATTAGCTTCGATACTTTTAGGATTGAGCTCTGTTTTGGAGACCCGGGACTGTCGAAATCGTAGATCATCTCTGTTTCGTCTCTAAATTGACGATGATGATGTTGTTCTTCTTCGTCATCGTCTTCATCGAGGTTCAAGAATATAGAGAAGATTCTCAAGATAGAATCGATGTCGTACATGGTGCTGTTGATTCCGTTGGGATTTATCGGAATCAAGACGTCTTCGAGGATGGCTTGATCCAACTGCAGACCGATCCTTCGTTCTAAATCTGATCTACAGGATCCTGAGGAAGCGGATGATGATGTTGCGATGACCATTTTGAGAAGACTTGAAAGGAACGCCATTGGAACAGAGCTTCTTCTTCCTTGTGTTGGAAGTAACCTCACTATTGTTTCCACAATCAACCGCTGTTTCTTCTTACATTCCACATCAAGAACCCTGTCTTTCTCTAGTTTAGGATCGCGAACCATTAGCCCTTGAAGAGACTTATTCGTGTAGCTTATCAGAATCTTGCTGATCACGTCTTGTCTTAACCCTTTGGACTTAACCGCAGAGACAACTCTCTGGAAGAAATCAAGATTCAGAATAGCTAGTGACTTCCCCCACCAGTCTAATGGAGTTTCTGGTTCGATATTTGTACCTGAAAACGTATAATCGAGCTTTAAAAGACCAGAGGTTAGCTGTTCCTTGCAGGCATTGTTGGCTATAGCTATGATTAATCGATTCACCAAGTTGATATCTTCAGAGACTGGGATTAGGGTTTCGCAATGATGTAGAACGACGATGGAATTAGAAATACTTGGGAAGATCGTCTCTTTCAAGAAATGTTCTGTTTTGGTAGCGAGATTGTCCTCTGAGAAATCCTCTGTCATCTCAAGATAATGAGATGCACAACGGAGCTTAGCTATGTTAAGAAGGTTGATTTCAATGTCGATTCCATAACAGAACTTGGCTGCAAGCTCAAAAGCCTCAGATCCTCCAGGAGCATTCGGGAGACAAATATTAGAGATTTTTGGATCCGCTAGAAGCTTTCGGATTTTCCCACTCCGAGACACAAGAGGAAACTGAGAAAAGAAAAACAATCAAGTAACAGTTGAATAAAACTTCAATACAACTCAAGAACAGAGGATGATGGTCTGTTTTAAAGTTCTTGTGTTTAATTTTTACCTTATGAAGACAGAAACTGGAAGATCCAACTTGAACTGTAAGATCACTAGAGACATCGGAGATCGGCCTGCAAAAACAGATAAAAATCCATTAAGGTTCCGAGATTTTTATATAACCAAAAGGATTTCTGAAACATATGAATGAAGGGATCTGTGTGGACTTGAATTTGACGATCATATAAGAAATGCTTCTATATTCCATGACTCCAACGCTAAAGATTCTAGGATAACGAAACAGTGAAATTTATCGCCAAAAATAGTGTATTCTTTTCCTGGTTTTGAAAACATTTTTCAGATTCACAAAGGGACCTTTAAGGTTTTGTCTACATCAAACTTTTTCAAGTGAAGACAGAACCAGATGACTTGTTAATGTACGGATATGTTCCACATAGATACAAAACAAGATGAAGAAATTATTGGTTTTGATGAACAGTAGTATAAAGAACATAACTTGTGGCTACAGATTCACATCACACACAAGATTGAATCTTTAGCTGAAATTTCATCAGAAAGAACAAATGTTTAATTCGTTTTCTCTGACAGTTTTAATCATCGAATCTGCGTCGACAAAACAAAAATATGTGAATGCAGACAACACAAGAAGAACCATTTTCACTCAAATACTTTCTTTTTTTTTTGGTAACAATAATTTGAAAACTGTTTTTTTTGGGACAGAGTAAAAATATGTATATATTACCATTCAGAGGCATGCCTGATACTTGAATTGAGACGAAACCCTCTCTTTCCTGTGAAAGCTGGCTTCAATTCTCCGACTGTAACAAGTCCCATTTTCTGTCCCTCTCTCTCTTTCTTTCTCTTCTCCACACGGAACAAGAAGAAGAAGAAGAGCTCTTGCAGTTGTAATACTGCAGTGAATGTACGTAGTAAATGATGCAAACAAAAAGAAAAGGTAGAGAAAAGGGTTTTTGATTTAATCGGGTTAATTTAATCTAACTAATTGCGTGTAAAGCTGGGGAAGATCATTATTAAGTTAGTGAAAATCAAATGCATGTAATGTATAAAAACATTAGTTGCTGCTAGGGGTCCTTTGAGGCATTCCCATCCATTATTATGGGCTAAGGTTTCTTCTATCTCTGTGATGTTGATCCTATGGTAATCGACTAATCGTAATGATTATGTCCACTCTTGTTTGCTCATAATGCTATTCTAACGAAAAATTAAGATGATCATTAATCTGATTTTGCTATATACACTGTATTACTCTGTCTGTCTTTTAATTATCTAAGGGGTTATACAAAGTTTTATAAATATCTATATCTATAAAGTTAGCTTTTCCTCTCTTTTTCATTCTACCATCTAAGCAACATTAATTTTTTAAAATATACTTAAAATATTTATTTAGTCCATATTTATGTTACCTATAATTAATAGAGAGTTTAAATAAATAAAAATTTAATTATGTAAGATAAAGGAAATATTAAAATTAAAAAACAATATTATAATTTTTTATTAGTGATATAATTTTTCTTTAAACTGACCATAATTTAAAATTTCAAATGTGTTAGTAATTTTTAGAATGGAAGTAAATTTTAAATTCATGGTAGAATAAAACAAAATTTATGTAATTGTATTTATAATATTTTAAACAAAAAAAATGAAAGTGAATTTATATCTATAAAGTTAGCTTTCCTCTCTTCTCATTCTACCACCTAAGCAACATTATTTTTTAACTTTAAAATAAACATAAAATATTCATTTAGTCCATATTTATGTTACCTATAATTAATCGAGAGTTTAGATAAATAAATAAAAATTATGTAAAATAAAGAAAATATTAAAATAAGAAAAATTGCTATAAATTCTTTATTAGTGATAATAATATAATTTATTTATTTTTCTTTTAAACTGACCATAATTTAAATTTTTAATTGTGTTAGTAATTTTTAGTATGGAAGTAAATTTTAAATTCATAGTATAATAAAACAAAATTTATGTAATTGTATTTATAATATTTTAAACAAAAAAAATTGAAAGTGAATTGGTCGAGAATTCTTTTATGGGATGCTGAACTTGTTTCGATAGGTAAAGATGTTATAACAATATGATATTATATATGTACCTTTTGCACTAAGTAATGTTCATGAAATTTGGTATATTCAGATTTTGTACGGAATAATGTTATGTTAGTATCAACAGCTAATATATATAATTAGGTCAACAATCGATAATTAACATCAAAACCTATAAAGAATGTTTTCATGGAATATGAATAAAAAAGAAATTATCTTAAAGATAAAAGATTAAGAAGTTGTCATCAATACCGGTTATTCTTTCTGCGAATTTTTTAAGGTGAGTTTAGTTACCACGTGATATATATCAAATTATTTATTTAACAAGAAAAAATTATCATCAACAATATATATGTTGAATATTACTTAGTGAAATAAGTTTAGTGTTTATATAGATTATGCTCAAAAATTTGAATGATTATATTTAAGTTCAATAAATTATATTGATAGATAATATTTTAAATTAAAATTCGGCGTGTGCAAAGATACAAATTCTAGTAATAAATAAAAAAGAAATATCTGTGTCATGTGAATAATTTGATGAGAAGCTTTAAGATCACTACATGCTTTTTTAATTTTTGGAAAATGTATTGTCTGTGTGTGGTCCAAACTTGTCTTTGCTTTGGTTAGAAATAAAATAAAACAAAGAATAAAGAAAGATGTAGTAGTGATTACACCGATTGAGATGTAGTATAATTTTAGCTTTAAAGGCTGTTAATGTAATGATGTTAGGCTGATCAAAGTTCTCGAGCCCCTCGAAAACCTATAATTTATATTTTATATGGTACGTATGATGAACTCTAACACTTCATAATGGATCATGTTATCACTATGAGAAGTTTATCAGATTGATTGAGTAAGGTTGACCAATAATTAAATTACTGGCATTATACCAAACGAATAGTAAAACTATCGTGATCGGGGTAAGTACATAATTAAGGCTTTGTGTTTGTTTCGGGGAGTTTCGAGTTTTGTTCATTCTTAATCAAGATTAGGATAATCTGATTATTGTAATACGAAAGAAATAAAGAAAACGTTGGTTTTTCATCAGAATTAATTTTTTTTTTTCCTTTCTATATGTATATTTTTCTCTGGAATTTCAGATTAAAATAATATAGTAGGCTTAACCGAGGAATTAAAATAATATTTTTTCAATGAAATTTATATTTTTTCCTTTCTATATATAAAATTTATACTTTTTTGTGAAATTAATTTTGTCGTAAAAATTAGGAACAAAATAAAATAAAAATCCATATCATAGTCAAGTCCAAGTATCATCATCTGATCCTCTTCCTCGGTTAGCGTACTGTGAATACAGTCTCCTTGAATTGAATCTCTTCAGTGCAAGCTATTCTAATGGAAAATTAGGGTTTTTTTTGTCCTTTTCTTTCTTTGCGTCTTATTTGGGAATTCGAATTGATTTCATTGGAATAATGGTGGAGAGACGGAGTCCTCTGATTCTATCATCCACCAGAACTACACTCCGTTCAGTGCTCAATTCGTTACAACCCGTCTCTTCCGATGGCGAACGAGTTCCGAATCACGACGGGGTTGTTTCGGGTGCATCCGTTAAGTTGTCTGCGGGGATTCTCCGGTGCCACAATGATTCGAAATTGGATACTTTGGATGACTCTTCTTTGGTGGGACTCTCTACTCAACTGCTCAAGAGACTATCTATCAACTCTGGTTCTTTGGTAAGTCCTTTTTTGCAGGATTGTTTTATATTTATATAGGAAGTTGTTGTTGTTGTTGTTAACATTGAGTATTTATAAATGTTAGGTTGTTGTGAAGAACAGTGAGATAGGCATTCACCGGGTTGCACAAGTTGTTGTACTTGATCCTCCCAACAAGCTTGAAGATGCATCTCTCACTAGTATACCTGTTTCGGGCTCTCTTCATACGATGCTTGTCTTTCCAACTTATGATTTGATGGGGCAACAGTTATTAGATCAAGAGGTTGCTTACTTGTCCCCAATGTTAGCTTTTAATCTTAGTTTGCACATATCTTGCTTGAAATCCTTTGTTCATCGAGGGAATGGGGTCTTAGAGAAGTATTTTGAAGCTAAGTTTGACGAGGAGTTTATTGAAAAATCTGCGGTAGATGAGTCAAGGATTGGTTTGGATTTGGAACCTGTGTCCGAAGTTCCAGGGTATGCATCACATCTGAGAGTTTCTTTTGTTAAAATCCCAGAGTGTGGTTCCATTCAATCCCTGAAAGTCAATTCGTCGTTTGAAGCTGAAGAGCGACAAGGGTTAATAGATTCCGCATTGCATAAGTATTTTGGAACTGATAGACATCTGTCAAGAGGCGATATATTTCGCGTTTACATTGACTGGAACTGTGGTTCAGGTATATGTATTCCATGTAGTCAAAGGTTGTGCTCAGAAGGCGATGACTTTATATATTTCAAGGTAATATGTTGTGTTTTTCTTTTTGGCTAGGAAAAAGGCTCATTTTGGCCATAACTTATTGAAACTTTAGTTGCTCTGGGCAGGTCGTTGCGATGGAACCTTCTAATGAGAGATTTCTTCGAGTCAATCATTCCCAAACCGCCCTTGTCCTTGGAGGAACTGTCTCTTCTGGTCTTCCACCAGACTTGCTGGTTTCTAGATCAAAGGTTCCTATGCCCTTACAGGAGGACATAGTAAATATTTTGGCATCGGTGCTTTCGCCACCTCTCTGTCCATCAGCACTCGCCTCAAAACTCAGGGTTGCTGTTTTATTGCATGGTCTTCCAGGTACATAAGTTTCTATTTCATTAACAACATTCTTCACCTTCATATCTCTTCTTAAGTGTTAAACTTTACCTGGAGAACAATGTTAAGGATAGACTAGGAAGAGACTTGTTTTTGTGTTCCCAATTACAGTGATTTGGGAGAAGCAATTGTAGTTGCTAATAGCTTTTTTGTATCTAATGCTTGTTTAAGGGTGCGGGAAGAAAACTGTTGTTAACTATGTTGCTAGGAGGTTGGGGCTGCATGTAGTCGAATATAGCTGTCACAGTTTATTAGCATCATCTGAGAGGAAAACATCTACTGCGTTGGCCCAGACTTTTAATATGGCAAGAAGGTAAAAGGGCTTGTATTTTTTTTCTTCTTTCAGATATTCCTTATTTGTACTACGCACATCGACATGCTATATGGTCTGCATTGAGTGAAATTTACCATACCTTCATAATATTGTTAACTACTGAACTTTTTTTTTCTGGAAACATATTTTATCAACAGCTTGGTGAATGCCTTGTTTTCATTGTCACAGATATTCACCAACGATACTTCTGCTCCGGCATTTTGATGTGTTTAAAAATCTGGGCTCTCAGGATGGCTCAATGGGTGATCGAGTTGGCGTGTCCTCTGAGATTGCATCAGTTATTAGGGAACTCACCGAGCCAGTTTCTAATGGTGAATACAGTTCCATGGAAGAACATTCAGATAGCAATATTGTAAGATTTACATTTCTTTTCTTGGTTCTCCACTGCCTGTTGCGCACTTTCACTCGAGTTCATTTTCAGTTTACCAAATTGTTGTTGCATAGTGCAGCATCGTTGCTAAGCTTAATAACAATTCGCAGTAGTAGACCTTTTACCGTATAAAGCATCTTCCTGCCCTTGATAAGCAGTTATATGATATATATTTTGTGCTGTAATAGGTAAAGAATAAAAAATATTGATTTCAAAAATCCATCCTCTCTTGATGCCTTATCTGTATATCTGCTAATGCAGTCTGTAGAAGTTGGAAAGTTTAGGGGACATCAAGTGCTGTTGATCGCATCTGCTGAAAGTACTGAGGGTCTCTCTCCAACAATCAGGCGTTGCTTCAGCCACGAAATACGTATGGGTTCTTTGAATGACGAACAGAGATCAGAGATGCTGTCTCAGTCACTCCAAGGTGTTTCTCAACTCCTTAATGTATGTGAGTACATTGTTCCATATTTTTTCGGTTTTTTTTATATAGATACCAAATCCAATTATTTCTTCTATTTTCAAACTATAATTAACAACTCCAGGCTAATGCTTAGATATTTTCACATTGTAGACCAGCTCAGACGATTTTTTGAAAGGAATGGTGGGACAGACTTCTGGCTTCCTTCCTCGGGACTTGCGTGCTCTTGTAGCTGATGCTGGTGCCAACTTATTCATCAGTCAAGAGTCCGAGACCAAGAAAATTAATTACCTTTCAGATAATCTTAGTGGAGTTGATGTAATAGACCAGGCAAGCCAATTAGGTAACAGCAGTGAGAGATTAACAGGTGAGGAGGACTTTACTAAAGCTTTGGACAGATCAAAGAAGCGAAATGCATCAGCCCTTGGTGCTCCTAAGGTAACATAACCATTGGTTTTTGCTGTGGTGTTTTCTCGTTTGCTTTCCTATATATGAGACAGCTTTCCATTATTGTTACTGGAGATGCATATAACTTTTATTTCTATTCTTAGGTTCCAAATGTGAAATGGGATGATGTTGGTGGGCTTGAGGATGTGAAGACATCGATATTGGACACAGTTCAATTACCTCTCCTGCATAAAGATTTATTTTCTTCTGGATTGCGTAAACGTTCTGGTGTGCTTCTCTATGGCCCTCCAGGAACAGGGAAAGTAAGTAACCCGTTTTTGTTTTGTGACTTTTAACGTCTGTTCATAGTTTGTTCCTGGCAGTTATATCTGTGGTTTTTTAAATTGAAATTTATAGACTTTACTGGCGAAAGCTGTGGCGACAGAGTGCTCCCTAAATTTCCTAAGTGTAAAAGGTCCAGAATTGATCAACATGTATATTGGAGAGTCGGAGAAAAATGTTCGAGATATATTCGAAAAGGTAATTTATTTTTCTTCTTTCCTACAAGAAACATATTAAGTCGATGGGCCTGATTTCTAAAGTAATGTGTTTTCTTCAATTGCAGGCGAGGTCAGCCCGGCCTTGTGTGATCTTCTTTGATGAGCTTGATTCTCTTGCTCCAGCTCGAGGTGCTTCGGGTGATTCTGGAGGAGTCATGGATCGAGTGGTCTCTCAGATGCTTGCAGAGATCGACGGACTCAGCGATTCATCCCAGGATCTGTTTATCATAGGGGCAAGCAACAGACCTGACTTGATTGATCCAGCTCTTTTACGACCTGGCAGATTCGACAAACTTCTATATGTTGGAGTCAATGCTGATGCATCTTACAGAGAAAGGTTACGCATTTAAACAATCAAAAGCATGCTTTTTTGTTTTTTCCAGTGACAAAAAAAAAGAAGCTCTCTGATTCTTGTTTTTACAGGGTCCTTAAAGCACTTACTCGGAAATTTAAGTTAAGCGAAGATGTATCTCTTTATTCAGTAGCAAAGAAGTGTCCCTCTACATTCACTGGCGCTGATATGTATGCATTGTGTGCTGATGCTTGGTTTCAGGCAGCTAAGCGAAAGGTGAGAGAGAGAGGGTTAACACTTTAAGACTATTTGGTCTCCTCTCTAATATTATCTGTA
This sequence comes from Camelina sativa, assembly GCF_000633955.1. NCBI lineage: Eukaryota > Viridiplantae > Streptophyta > Magnoliopsida > Brassicales > Brassicaceae > Camelina > Camelina sativa. Next base: position 872,193 of record NC_025701.1, on the reverse strand, counting down.
AAAGTTTATTTAAATCACGTTATATCTGCATACTTGGCAAATGCAGGTGTCAAAATCAGATTCAGGGGATTTTCCTCCAGAAGATGATCCAGATTCAGTTGTTGTAGAGTATGTAGATTTTATAAAGGTAAAAACTTCACTGTATCTACTTCAGAGAGTTGCCATTTTCATGGTTAGGTAGAAATGTTAATTTGGTTTGATTCGGTATAGTCAGTGGAAAGTTCTATACCGAAATAGAATCAAAGGTTTTTGTTTGGTTTGGGTTTGGTTCGAAGCAAAACATAAGAGTCGGATTAAAAATTCAATCTCACTAATCAAAGTTGTGATCTCAGTTTTCATATGTTATAATGATTTTTGCTCACTCGTGTTTTGTTTGTAGGCAATGGATCAGCTCTCGCCATCGCTCTCCGTAGCTGAGCTTAAGAAGTATGAGACGCTTCGAGATCAATTTGAAGGCCGTTCGAGTTAAACCCTTATCATTAAGAACAGCATTCAAATGACAATTACAACCCAAATTAGCATACAAATTACCCGAGTTGATGAAATCTATAGCCTGTAATAGGAAAACCATAACCCATCAACCTCTTCTTATACAGCGATATAATAAACTCAATTCCTTTGAATATAACAGTTATCTTTGAATCTATGATATATACATTACATATTTTCTCATTTGTTTTTTCGAAATAGTTGTGTTGATTTCGATATGAATTGTGTTAGGGAGAATTACTAGTTTGACCCAAATTGAACAGTTAATTGCTAGATACAATTAGCTCCTAAAATTTGAGGGTCAGTTGGGTTAGTTTCATACCAAAAATACCCTTTTTGCTTTGTTAGGAAAAAAATAAAAGTCAATATTACCCTTTGTAAAAAATTCCTGCAATTTCGTTTTTTTTTATTTTTTTATAAAAGTCTGCCATACATGTAATGGCAGACTAATTTGTAAGTGGCAGATTTATTGTTGATGGCAGTTTTTTTTTGGCAGACTTATTTTAGATGGCAGATTAATTTGCAGAATTTGACGGCAGATTTGTTTTATATGGCAGATTTATTTGAAGTGTGTAACGACAGATTTTTCATGGACAGCAGATTTTCTTAACACGACAGACTTATTTATAAAGTCATGACAGATTTTCATTGTTTTAGTCAAATTTCTAGGAATTTTGTGACAGATTTTTTATGATTGTTGCAACAGTTTTATTTTTCACTTAAAAAATCTGTCACATTGCGACAGATTTATAAACGTAAAAATAATTGCTAGTTTGACATCTAGTGGTGACAGATTTTTTTTTAGTTATGACTGACTTTTGGATTGAAGGGAAAATCTGTTGTTTGATAACAGATTTTTGAAAGTCTTTTTAAAATTGCTATATTGACCCACATGCACAATATACGTTGTGGCAGATTTTCTTATGTTATGACAGTTTTTTTTTTCTTACTAAAAAATCTGCTGCTTAATAACAAATTTATTATATATGAATACAATGATAACAATTTTGTTTTTTGTTGATATATTGACAGCAGCTTTGTTATCTGTAATGACAAATCTATTATTTCGCGTTTGATAACAGACTTTTTATAACAGATTTTTTACAGAGTAATGACAGATTTATTAGTGCCTTTGGTGACAGATTTTTTTTAAGTTAAGCGACAGACTTTTGTAGCAGTTGCCATATATGGCGAGAATCTAGGGTTTACCCTTTTTTCTCTTTTGTATCGTGCCTCCCCTCACCTATATCGACTGAAATTTTTTTCTTTTTTTGGTTCATCTTATTTATCCATAAATTCCTTCTTCTTCCTCTCTAATGTGGATTTAATCATGTTTTCTTCCTTTTTCGGGTTCATAATCATACCAAACAGGTTCACTGGTTTGAAATTGTTAGAAAGTATCAAACATATATGAATAAAACAATTTCAAAGGTTCTCTTTTGTTCTTAGTTGTAGTGAAGGAGAAATAAGAAACTGAATGTCGTTTTTTTTTTGTTATGTTTCAGTATTATTAGTTTTATTTAGTATTTAATTCTATATTTTTTATTTCCAGTTTCAATTTTTGTTGGCTTTTTGGTAATTTAAACATAACATTGTGTCAATCTAGTTTTTCTCTAAAGGAGGATGTCAATCTAGCAATATTTTTCCAATTTTGTGTCAATCCGGTCTATTTTCACTTTATAATTAGTGTCATCAATAATTTTGACATAAGTGCAAAATTAATAATAAGACAAATCTACAAATCGTGTTATCAATAAATNTTTTTTTTTTTTTTTTTTTTTTTTTTTTTTTTTTTTTAAAAAAAAAAAGACAAGCAAACCGTGACATCATCACATATCACGTGGAGAGCTGGTCCGAAATCAATTTGGGTTTCTTTTTAGGAAATTAATTTTGTTGAGTTAAAAAAAATGAATGTTGTTGTGATTGCTGTTTGGTTCAAGAAAATAGAGACAAGAAGAGAATGAGATTGAGGAATCAAAAAAACGGAATTTTGAATTTTACAACGTGGTGAGGTATAATAAATCTCCTCTCCGCTTCGATCTCCTTCTCTCAGAGCTCCTCTTCTCTTAGCTCTCTATCCAATTTTGCTCCAATCTTGCGTGTTACCTTTTTGGTAATTCTGAATCTGTGCTGGAGCATTTCCAACGAATTTATATTATAGGGTGCTTTGTTCAAGTCTCTATGCTGTATAATTTGGGTATTATTTAAGAGTTTCCTTAATCTCGATCTGGGTTTTGTCTGAGAAATCTCGGGAGAGATTATTATTAGCTTGTTCGATTGATAGGAATAGGATATGAGATAGGTTGGGGTGAAGGGGAGGGTTTTAGATGATTTCGGTGAGCAGCAGCGATGCTAGAAGCGAATTAGGGTTAGGGTTTGCTGGATTAGGTGAAGATATAATGGAAGATAGCGACTTTGAGGAAGAAAGCACACATTCTTATGTTTCTTGCGTTGACCCTGATGTTGCTCTCTCTTATATTGTAAGCCCTCCTTCTTCCAACCCATGTTGTTTTCTTCTCACTACTACTTTAGAATCCTCTTTTTTATATAAAAAAGTTCCCGTTTTTTTAGGATGAGAAGCTCGAAAACGTGTTGGGACATTTTCAGAAAGATTTTGAAGGTGGAGTTTCTGCTGAAAATTTGGGTAAGTTGTTTGTTTGTGTAATAACATATTAACATGTCTGTTGTTTTCTTATGTTTACCTTTGAGGCATCTCTCTCATATTTATGTATTGGAATGTTTTTATAGGTGCAAAGTTTGGTGGCTATGGTTCGTTTTTGTCTATGTATCAGAGATCTCCTGTTTGTTCACGTCCTAAGACTCTACCAGAAGTTCAACATAACCAAGTGGTAAGATCACTGAACAACTCTCTCTTCCCATAAAGCTTTTAGGTCAATTTTTTCTGCTGCTTAATGTGCAATTTATTTTATAGGGGGGTCGATCTAATTGCTCAGCTTCATCGGTTGTACCTCAAGTATCAGTATCCGGATCCGCTTCAAAGGCTCCTGCTTCTGATGTTTTGGTCAAATTTAAAAAGTTCGTCAATTCAAGTAGTATAGGGACACCTGATAGCAAACAAATATCTGACACAAAAACGTCTTGTTCTGCTTCATCAAATCATAAGACTCTCAGACTTCGTATCAAAGTTGGTTCAAGTGACCTCTCATCACTGAAGAATGTTTCAACCTTTAGTAAAGAAGGCCTCAATATGCCACCATCAGGATCAAGGGTGAATTACCTCTCAGAAGTTGAAGAAGACTTACTGAATGGGATTTGCCATTCGCCCACTAAAATTCTTATGGTGATTTTTTTCTTCTATTTCTGTTTCTACTTAGAATGTTGATCAATGATGAAATATGACTTTGACATATTACTTTGTTTGTAGGCTATGGTGTCATTCCCTTTGCATAAAGATCAGCTGTTATCACCTCTCTCTGATGATCTTCTTCAGTTGGGAAAGAGAGAAAAGATTACGAAAGATGCTAGATATAGTTCTGTCAACAAGTCAGACTCAAAAACTACACAGGATGTTATGGGTGTTTCGGATTCACAAAAGCGTGCTGGTAAGTTTTCTATTGGGAAGAAGCAGAAAAAGGAGAGGGTAAAGTATATGCCACCGTCAAACAAGCTTGATAGAAATCATATTGTATCCAATACTGAAAAAGAGGCTGACAAAGATTCCTGTGAGGAGCTTGTTTCCAAGACTATGAAGCTTCCTCTTTTGTCCTGTCTGTCACCGTCATATATCCACCCGGCAAAAGAGATTGACAAAGTATCAGATTATAATCTGGAGGGTACATCAAGAGGAACGAACAACAGTGACCAAGATGCATCGTTGATGGATTCAAAGCCTGATCTAGAAGATAATATAGTGGCATTTTCAGATCGAAGTGTTAAGGGAACTGAAAGTATTAACGCAAGAGAAGACGTGTACCTGAAAAACGGTGAACCCCTAAACTCATTGGAAAGTAAATCCAAGCGGGAGAAAGTTCCAAGTATTGAACATGCAGATTATTCTTCTGTGGTTAAGGGTAGTCAGAGCGAGACAAGGAATGAATTAAAGTCAAAACTGCCTAAAGCACAGAAGTCACAAAAAAGTTCAAGCTCCATCGTTGCCATGAGTAGTTTGAGAGGCGAGGATGCTGCTGTTAATATAATTAAGAAGAATGTACCAGATATATTGCAGGAAGATATTGGAGGATGCAAACACGTGAATAAGGGACTCTCTGGTTATTCTCAAGAATCAAAAGAAGAAAAACAAAGTAGCCCAGTACCTAAAGCTGAGAAAGAAAAGCTTTCAGCAGAAAATGCATCGGAGGAGAATTTCAACAGTGTTAAAAATGATGAAGAGGGATCAGACCATCTAAATTTGCTATGTGAACCAGATTTGAAACACCATATTAAGTTGCGTGACTTGAATGAAGACAGACACAACACTAAGCAGAGTGTTAGACAGGAAGGGAAAAATAAGCATTCTGTTGAAGGTATTATTCGTGAAAGATATTGATTTTCCTTTTACTATGTACTTGTTCAAACTATCTGATGTGCTTGATGAATACACATGTAGGAGGAATGGAAAATATGGGAATGGAATCTGAAAAGGAACTTTCTGGGACTTCCAAGAAACCGAAGACTAGAAGATCACGATTTTCCGCTGTTGATCAACCTGAATCCAAGAATTCCAACAAAACTGTGGACGTTTTAGCTAATAACAATATTACGATTGCTCAAGCCTCAGCTGAAAGTATCAAGGATATTGCTAAGGCTTCCTCGCATGGTGAACGTGATGACAGAAAGAGGAAACTGAAGGAAACTAAAGAAAGTGGAGAATGTATGAGAATTAGAGAAGCTACAGTAATGGTGTCAAGTGGTGAGAACGTTAGAAAGAAAAAGAGGCTAAAGGGTTCAAGTTGTGATGAAAAGGAGTTGCCTTTTAGTAGTGAAAGTTGTGATAAGGACAGAAGAGTTAGTCAGGAAAATGGGAGAGATAGTGCTTCCCATCTACCTTTTACAACGTCCTCTCCGAGTTTATATAAGGATTTGGGCTCCGAAATTATCAAAAATAGTGTCCACGAAGCCAAAGGTTCACTAGTTGAATCAGTTGCCTCTTCAGCCTTGAGGGTGTTAGACTCACGTGAGCTTAAATCAGGAAGAATTTCAGAAAGTGATAAATACCATGATACTGACTGTAATGCTGGTGATACGTTAAAAAGATGCCGAGATGGTGAAGCTTATAGCACTATCGATAAACAAGGGACAACAAAGATAAATTCCAAAGATAGAGAGAGAGCATACGGTGGGAATTGTTCTATTGAAAACTTTAAACCAAAGAAGTCAGGGAGAATTTCTGGTGAAAATTGCATACAGGGTAACTCTCAGCAAAAGAGTAGGGAAGAGGGCTCATCTACACCTTGGAAAGATAATAAATGGGGTACGGTGAATGAAGTGCGAGATCTTGGCACTGCTGTTAAAATAAAAACAAAAGAAAGCAGGAGCAAGAAAAGACCTGCTAAAGAGGTGTCTATGGAAAGTAACAAAGAAGACTCAAGGGAATGTCAAGATCCTAATACTAAGCTAGATAGAAGTGGTAGTCTTTTTCCTTCTCCACAGAAACCTGATACAGCAAAAATTTCTCGTGGGAAAAGCAACCACTTGGAAGTGACCACTGAGAAATTAGAGAATAAATCAGCTTCATCAGCTGGCACAGATCAAGTTGAAGTCTTGGGTCACGGTAGTGAGATATCAAATACAAAGAAACAGATACTGCGAAATGATAATCACAGTGTGACCCACAATGAAGGTTCGCGAAACCAAAAGCAAAATGGAAGTAGGCATAAGGATCATGTTGGCTTAAGCCCTTTGAAAAAAGAATCCACAAGTCAAGCTGTGTCCAACTCAATCAAAGAGGCTACAGACTTGAAACACATGGCTGATCGTCTTAAGGTTTGGCATATTTATGGGAAATGTTGCAGTGGTTATGTATGTTGTTTCACCCCTGGCTTAACATTGACAGTAACCTTTTGCAGAGTGCTGGGTCCAATCACGAGAGCACAGGTGTTTACTTTCAGGCAGCGCTTAAGTTTCTTCATGGTGCCTCCCTTTTGGAGTCTTCCGGCACTGCCAGATCCAGGGATATTTATGGCAGCACAGCAAAACTATGCGCGTAAGTTTGGCATTCAACAAGATCTTAATTTGTACTTTCTTCCACTCGATTTGTTGTGCACCACTTGGAAGTGAGATAGCTGCATCCTTCTGATAGTCAACGCAATTAAGTCCCCCAAATTACTATTTAGAGGGAGCCTTTCACTGTGATGGTACTTCTTCATGTAGCCCTCTAATTTTCGCACAGCTGCTGCATAGCCTATAGATATTTCTAGCATGTCAAGACGTTTTAGTGAAGCCTGTCCTGATGTTACGGATTTTACACTGTTTATGCAACAGGTTCTGTGCTCATGAATACGAGAAAAATAAAGATATGGGGGCAGCTGCTCTGGCTTATAAATGTATGGAAGTAGCTTATTTAAGGATAACTTATGCTTCCCATGGTAACATAGGCAGATGCAGATATGAGTTGCAAGCAGCTTTGCAAGTGATTCCTTCAGGTATTTATTATAAGATTCTTGGATGGCCTTTTTTCTGTGAATTTATCTAAAAACATCATAGTATTTTTGTACTTGCCGTATTTACAACGAAATGGGCTATATACTGTATGTAAACTATATGCGGAAAAGCCACTAACCACTTGGGCTGCATTTAGGGGTTGAACAACAAGTTTCGCAAAAATCTTCAAGTAGATGGGTGGCTAGTTTGTTGTTTTGTGAAAAAAAATGATAACTTCTATTAGTAGATTAAGACAGATACAAGATTGTATTGACGAATAAAGATGGTGTTTTGTTGTAGCTTGTAAGCATGATTATGATGAATGATTTTTTCATCTTGTTTGGGTTTCAAACAGGCGAGTCTCCGTCCTTTGCTTCTGATGGTGAAAATTCAAACCATACATTGGCAGCAGAAAAGGTTGCTTTGTCGAACACTGTGAGATCATCTCCTAGCGTAACTGGAAATCATGTTATCTCTTCAGGAAACAATTCCTCATTGTCACAGCTTTTGGCATTTGTAAGTGCAGCTATGTTACTTTTGTGATTTGATGAGGTGCCGTAAAATAGTTTGTACTTATAGTTTACAAAAGCTGTTCTAGTGCTGGATTTAAACGACTAAATAATTCCAGTCTAAGTAGTCTATGAAAATATCAACAGGTTTTTTAGCAACGTATTGAGATAATTGCTTGCTTGAGCAACATGAATAGAAATCATCTTCAAAAATAGCATCATTTTATCACCATGACATTGGTCACCAAAAGCACTGGTTGGAGTGTAGATGATCCATCATTTACTCGTAATTTCCTCTTGTGAAAGTTGTGCCATTGATCTGAATCGTGCGGTTGAATTGTTTTGGTCTTGCAGTCGCAACATGTAAACGCTGCTATGGATGCCTCGAGAAAAGCGCAGATCGCATTTGCAGCTGCCAAGGGAAAGTCCAAACACAGTAATGATGATGGTATAACATCCATCAAAAGGGCTCTTGACTTCAATTTTCAGGACATGGAGAAACTGTTGCATGTGGTGAGGCTTGCGATGGAATCCATAAACCGGTGATTATGGAATTATACAATCTCAGTTTTTCAATACTCCCACACATGCCATTCTCAGGGAGAAAGAAAGGAAAGCGACCTTGGAAGATACAAAGGCCTATAGATAAACATGTTTGTTCTCTTCACTGCTCAAGTGTATAGTGGTTAGGACCTTGATTTGTGAGACTTGCTCAAAGACTAAGAGAGATTAAGTATGGCGACACAATATTTTCTAGAAAACGAAGGTAAAGAGAAATTTGTTCTTTGTCCAATGATCCGACAAAAAGAATGTAAATGTCATTTACAAAACCGAAAACCAAAAAAAAAAAAAGAGAAAACAGTCATCTTTGTGACTTAAGCCAGATACTTAAAAGTGTTGGGGTTTTCGCTATCCCTTTCCAAATAATCTCTGGTGATCAAGTCTTCAATTCGTTTCTTTATCATCTTAATATCAGGCTGCACAAGAAAAAGAAAGAAAAAACATTATGTAAGTATCCTTAATCATCTGTGTTGTATAATAATAATAAATCCATCAAGAGTTAGTTTTGTTGTTACCTTGAACATTTTGCTAAGATGCTCGACACATTCAGACACCAACTGTTGATGCCCCAACACTTTTCTGCTCTTCATTATCCTAACCAGAGCCGCATCAATTGCATAGCGTCTATCTTTATCAACATCCTCAACAACTTTCTTACGCTCATCCATTGGTGGAAGGGGAACCTGTTTGAGAAAAAAAAGAAGATCATTTAGTCTTTTCCATCCCGAAAAGATATGAAAATATAAACACACTCTTCATAGAATAATAATAATAGTTTACCCTAATTCTCCGCATCTTATCAGTGAAGTTGGAATTGAATTCAAAGGTATCGGTTTTCGAGATGCTCCTAGACATTGGTTCCTTAATAAGAATCTTGTACTTTAGGCAAGAAAGTGAATGAAGCAGCCTGGCAAGATCTTCATGGCTGAGGTTAAGCTGCTCCAAGATCTCAGTGTAGCTTAATTTATCTACGTTGTTAAAGAGCAATAGCACAGCAGCCTAGACGGAAAAAGAAAATATATGAGTAAGCAATGTATACAAAAACAAACAAAAACATATCATCATGTAAGTCACGAGAAAAAAAAAAAAAAAGAAACATACCTGGTAGGTGGAAACGATCAACTCGAGTGGTTTTTTATCGAATCTTCCAAGGATATGACAAGTTCCAAGAGAGAAAATCCATGAAAGTCTCCTGTGTTTGGTTTTTGTTGCATAATAGGCCTTAAAAGCTTCAATACAGTTGACCATTTCACTGGGTAGATTGAGGTCGGATGTTTTGTAACTTGGCCAAAAACCAGTAGTAAGAACAGTGACAGTAAAATCAATCCCCAGCTTTGGCTTGTCGGATTGATATCCCACAAATGCGATTTGACCATCTTTTGCCAATGTCATATCCGTCACCTATATGACACAAAAAAAAAACACTGCATTAGTAACCTTCGTTACTGCTAGACAACCTTTTTTTTTTTTTAAAGGAAATATAAACTCATCTAACTGACCATGCCCTCCATCTTAGAAGTAAACTGCCCACCGAGTAGTTCTTTAAACTTCGCAAGTAGACTTCTTTCGTGTTCCTCACTACCACTGCGATCAAATAAGAGCCGTTTGGCTTGTTTCTTCCTGCAAAAGCATAAAAAGCTCGTTAATCCCATTCCAATACTATCCTGAATGCCATCTCATCAACATATAAATATAATCGGTGTATATTCAGAGAAAGACAAATATTGTACCTGTAAAACTCGGCGAAAAGATCCTTGTCGCTTATATAAAAGAGCAACTTAACCACCTGTAATAATAAAATTATAACTTGAGCACCAAAAGGATAAGTGACAATATTGAAGGCATTAGCAATATGAAGGAAAACGAAGAAATTACTTTCTCAAGCGTTTCTTCAATTGCTTCATCACTAAGCTTCTCAGTTCCTCCTCCTTTCTTCAGGATATTATCGCAATACGTTGCAAGTATTTCCGCACTGGACACTCCAGCCACTGTTTTGTTACAGAAGACTTCAATGCCTCTTTCAACGCCTATAAAGGAGAAAAATATGGACATTATTAAATAAAAATGTGGTGGACGAAGATAGACATATTAAGTAAAATATTGTGAACACACTCAAACCTTATGGAAGAGGGTGTGTTTCTGAAAACAGTCATCGACATAGACCATGTATTTATCATGTAGCTCAATTAATTTTCTGATAAGCACCTGAAGCCATGAAAAAAAAAAAAAAGTGAATCTCTAAACTCTAAACTGAAAAGATTGTTGCTCCTATATTATCAGGTTAGCATAAATACCTGGTCCTGGACCTGCACGCCACTAGCACTTTCAGCCTGATCAGCAACTGCGTCGGCAGCTTGTTTGATAAGGGCATTTCCCTCTGCAGTTACATGCTGTATACACACATTTTCAGTTAAAACTATACTTAGCAATTAGAAGGAATGATTTGGAAACAAACAGCGAAATGAGGTAACTCGTAATGAAAAATAAAGGGAATAAAATGAAAACCTGCTTGAACAAGTCTGCAACAGGGTCCAACCCTTGCGGGATTAAATGATAAAGCCTGTACATCCTGGCTAGATCATCCATCTGCAAGTATACCGCAATGCTCCGTCAAATAGAGAATTTTAGATGAGAGTTGGTAAAGAGTTGAAGAAACACACAAAAGCTGCTTACCTTGTCATCTCTTAGCAAGGCACGGCACCCTGAGTGCTCATTTTCTATAAGCCTTTTAGAAACCACAACCAACAACTCATGTTGTACTTTCTGCATCCAAAAACGAAAACAAGCATAATCGTGACAACCAGCTCAAAATGCTGTCAGAAATATCAGCGTACAGAAATATATATTATCACCAACCTCAACTAGTTTGGGCTCTGTGTCTAAATGAAGGTAGTGACTGACTCTCTCCTTCTCCTTTTTTAGACACTCTTCAGACTGCAAATATAAGATTGCTGACGTTAGTAAATATAGTCCCCTGTAACTGAAATAAAGCACAGACAAAAATGAAATCCGGAGACATGCCTTTATCATGTAATCAGGACAAGAATCCTCCTCGATCCAGCTTGTGGCCTTGCAAGAATAGTAAGATGCGGTATCTTGAAGCATGAAACTTTCAAAGTCGTCTTCGTATTTGTTCATCTCTCCCATTCCATTCCCAACATAGACATCTATTACGTTTTTCAGCAGTGCTCTATCAATCTGTTGGCCCTCACGTTCATTACGAATCTGGAAATATATAAAAATTGTGTAAGATAGAGAAATTAACCAGTATATACTTATAATAAACCAGAGACGTTATACAATTTAGTTTCACTACAGATGCTATACTTACAAGTTCTAGTATAGCGTCTTTGGCAATGGACTGCACCTCTTGATAAACCTGAAGTAGGATATAATTGCACGGATCAGTTACAAGAAAAAGAAAAAAAAACTTCATGGCAATGCAAGACTAGCTAGTAGGTACAGGAAAGCATGACAAACCAAGTTACGGAAGGATGTCAAGCCAACATCCTTCAGTGGTGGAAGAGCTCTCCTGGCAATGAAGTAACGGTCAAGATAGTTGAAGAAGCGGGATAACCATCTAACCAGAACTTTATGGTTACCCCATCTGAGAACAAACTCTCTAAGCAAAAATTCGCCATGCTTGGTCCTTATACAAGGCAACACCTAGCCACAACATAACATAAAAGAAGATTACTCTTTGCTCAAGTTAAAGAATTGGTGTATTCCACAATTAAAATACTCACTGTTTCGTTATTATATGCGTTAATAACACCAGCATAGTTATCATAAAGCTGCTGAGAGAAATCTTTAGGAGGCTTCTGGATGCACATATTGTAGATAGTCCTGTGAAATAATCACATTCACATACTGTGGTAAGAATCCGCAAGTACGTACGTACGGAACTCTTGTAAAAATATATAAACAATTCATTATAATAATTAGACAAGACATACGAGTATAGAGTAATATGTTCGTCCCCCGTAAAAGATGGCTCAGGATATCCTTCGAGAATCCTCTTTAGCTTTGAAACACCAGTCTCCATTAAGGCCCATCCTTCCTCAAACTCAATTACAGGCATCATTATGAGAGATAACTCTTCGCAAAGCTCCCTTGAACAACAAGATTTCTACTACATGCACGCAACAGAGTACAATAAGTAAGACAGGAATACACATCAACAACATATATCGATACTCTTATAAGCAAAACCACAAACTAACGCATCCATCATGGCCGGAAAGAATCAGAACAATGAGAATTTGACAAACGAATCGACCGCAAAATCAAAGATAAACAAAGTACAAGAGAAGACGACGTAACCCTAAACTCAAACAGAATCGATAGACAAAAGTTACAAGAGAAGACGACGTAACCCTAACTCAATCAGAATCGATAGACGAAAAGTACAAGAGAAGAAGAAGGCGTAACCCTAACTCTCGATTAAGCATAAACGCGTAACAGAAACAGAAGAAATCGAACGAAAGAGTATACGAAATAGAGATCGGCGATTAGTAAACCCTAAAGTTCGTCACGTACCAGAAGATTCCGAACAGTATCGAATCCGAATTCACCGGGATTTGGGAGAGCTGTGAGAATCGAGAACCTCGCGTCGTTATGAGAGAATGCTTAGAAGGAGAGAATCACAAGACTTATTTATATAGGAGTTACCAAAGGCGGTGAAGTTACAATTTTTCCTTTTTCTTTTTTTCTTTTTTATTTCTTTTAAATAACAAATTTATAGTATATACACTTTTTTTTCCTCTTTATTTTTGTTAAAGTAATAAAAGAAAAGTCAAGAAAACACTTACTAAGTAACATTTATAAGGAAATAAAAATCTGGAAATAAATATACAGAAAAAGTTAAATATATTTATCTTTTAACAGATGTGTTTCCACTTTTTTGTAGTTTACTTGTTTGGAATTATATATATAGTACAATATATGATTTCTTTTTTTTGTCCTTGTGATAATGATAAGAAAGAAAGTTCTAGAATTTTTTTTTAATGATTCAATTATTTATTATTAATTTATTAATTTAAGATTATGAAATTTATGGGATTTAATTTAGGAAAAGTAAATAATGATAATCTTTCACTATTTTGGAATTATATATCAGTTTAGTTTGTGTTGACTTTTTTTTTTCTTTTCTTTTCTCTTGTGATAATGATAAAATTAAAAGGATATTTTAAGAGTTTTAAATAATTATTTTGTTTATTATTAAAATTGACGAGGTTAGTTTCATTTTATTTTCATTCCCTTACATTGACGAGTGACGACCAAAAAAATGAAAATAAAATGAAACTAGTGTAAAATTACTAGACTTTTGTTCAACAACTAGAAGAAAAAGTTTATAAACTAATCATTATAATAATTTCAACGTTTTGTTCCACCATTATGTGACCTATTATTAGACTCAACAAACAGATTCAACTCAGAATGGCATTTGAGACGGAAAATAAAATATGAAAAATTACAGTTCCCAAATTCAGTTCCACAAATATACAGAGAAGCCATAAAATTACAACAAAACCAACAACGTTTTCAATTCAGTCTTTTTTGGTTAGCCGGATGGTACACCTTTTTACGCCAATAGTTTCCCAAACAAAAAAACTGGTGCATGGCCATGGACCAATACCCTCCTCAGATCGAGATCATTGGTACCATAATTTACAAAATTTAGTTCTTCACATCTGAGAGTCTATGAATCAACCTCGAATCCTATCGAACATGGGATGATCCAGCAATTCTCTAGCAGAAGGGCGGCGCATAGGATCACGATCCATCATTGTCTGTTTACAAAAACATGTTAGAAATTCTGTCTTAACTGCTATGTTCCGATGCTCGGGACTGCCATGAAACACACATAAGTAGGATAGCAACTAACGTACCTTAAGCAGTTGCTGTAATTGTAACGAATGACCAGGAAGGAGAGGAAGTTTCCCTTCTTTGATATTAAGGGATTGGCTTCTTGATTCTGTAAGAGGAGATCCTCTAATCAGCTCGTATACCGTGACACCTAAAGAGAAGATATCGACCTTTTCAAGGTGCTCATAGTCTTCGTTTAGTATTTCTTGAGGCATGTAACGTGCATCTCCTTCTTCTACTGGTAAGCTTTTGTCCAATCGCGTGGCACAACCAAAGTCACCGAGCTTGCAAACACCGTTCTTGATGTATATGTTGTCTGGTTTTACATCTAAATGAGCTATTCCTTTCTCATGAATAAACTGTAATGCCTTGGCTATCTGTAAGAGACATAGTACAATGATATGTAGATAAGAATTCTCAGTTCTCAAGCTTCTCTCTCTACTTGATTTTACATGAAAGTTAAAGTAAGTGTTTACCTGATGCATTATCACCAAGATTTCTCTTTCTGAGACCTTAAGAGAAGATTTCTTGGACAAGCTGTGATCACATAGTTCCAGTTGAATGTACAATTGCTCATTTTCAAACCACGAGTTGTAGTATCCTACTACATTTTCATGAAACCCTACAAACAAAATATGATAGAAACGGGTTAAGGCTACACTGATCTTAGCTTAGAAACAGGGTATAACATAATAGATTCAGGACAAAAAAAGACTGTACTGACCTAGAGCGGCAAGAGCTTGGACTTCCATCATAGCTTTACGTCTGCAAAAACTCGATAATGAGTAGTTGAACAAAATGGTCCAAACAAGATGAACTTTTTCTAAAGCAGATATGTGTCTTTCTCTTACTATAAGAAAACTACAGGAAATATATACCTCTCTGAATCTAGATGCAACTTCCTTGTGCTGTGTTTCACAGCGTATAGGCAACCATCAATTCTCTTCAACACCTTAAATACACGACTGAAATTTCCAACACCAATTTGCTGGAGAAACCAAATCAAATTACGTAAGAAGAAGCAACATAATTCCGTCATCATCATAATTCCAAGTTAAAAGACCACCATTCGATGATTACCTGAATTTCATGAAAGTCCGTGAGATATCTTGACAAGCCATCCCCAGTTATACTTGCAGGGAGAAAACCTGCATAACAACAATATATTTTACTGAAGAAGCGTTTCAGGAAATTCTTGAATTAGAAATCTAGGGACAAGAAACTTACCTGCACATTTTGATCTCTGATATCCGAAAGGATCAGTAGCAGTCTCAGACTGATTCATCACATACGGATTCTTGAGGCAAGGGGGAGGCATAGCCCGATACCGCAGAGCAACAGCAGTCTTTGAAACATATCCAGTCCTCTCTGTTTGATTATCTTGGAGTTTATCCATCATGACCTCATCTATGTCAGTATCATCATTCTCTTGTTCATCTACTCCATTTTTAGAAGACCAGGTAGAATTCGAAGGATTCAATGTGAAACTTTCTGCAATAAACACAGAAATTTATTACCTGAGTGATAGAAAAAGAACACCTCACCAAAACATCAAATCACTAGATAACCACACTGTGAATCTCAAAGCAATAAAGACTTGAATGTTGGATAGTTGTTGGTCAAACATAACTCTAGTAAGAATTGTATCACACTCCTCTGAAAACTATATCTTCGTTCCATGTAAAGGCCTTATTTTTATTCATGCTAAACACAATTAAGGATTAACTTCAAACTCTCTGAATCGATTAATGGCTACTCATTCTCTAGATAAAGATATCTTTGGGACAAAGAGTGAAAGAAAAGCTTACCCTGGCGACATCTTTTGCTTTTAACTGTATTTAGTTTAACAGGAGACCTAGGACAAGGAGAATGATCCTACAAACAAAAAGGAAATAAAAAAAAGATAAACTTTAAATTTGAGACATTAATAAAATCAAGGAAAAAAAGTCAAGAGCTTTCTCTCAATTTCACCTCGCTGATGTCTAAACCACTCATCAAATTCTGATTGTCCGGTGTTATATAATCAGGTGTGCTGCAAAATAAATCAGAAAACGAATCATTAGTAGCTGAGAGATTTCACAAATCAAAAGGCATCATTTTGTAAATCTCTCTATAAGACATTTTTTTTTTCAGAACTTGAAATCGGAATATTAACCAATCCCAAAGATGCTACTGTACCCAGAAGATAACGATAGATCTCAACTTAGATATATAAAGCGAAGATTTTACCAGAAGAAGTCTTGGCTGAGAATAAAGTCCTTCTCTGCGCAATTGGTATCAGTATCAGCCGAACCCAACTGATTCCGAAGCTCCGACGAGTCCGCCGACGACGGAAGATTCGACGGCGGACAATTTTCGAATGAAATCTTCCGAAACTGACCAAAGTGAAGAAGAGAGTGTCGCTCCAATGTTCCTTCCATCTTACGAACCTTCTTCGTTCTTCTCGTTCCTAGGGTTTTACTCTTCGCCAACAGTGTTCTTCCTCCTTTCTTCTCGAACATGACGATTGAAATTAATTTTTATTTTTTGGGTAAAGAGAAAAAATAAGTGAAATAAATAAATAAATTCAAAATTTGCGCGCTCGAGTCTTTTAGTGTTTCGAGCTAAATTTTTGGGAGTAATCAACTGTATGAATGTCTACGGTACACTTCTATATAATTAATTTAGAATCGGTCGATCTTATGGATACTAGTGTTTTGTTACAGATAAAGTAGAGAGGTGCAGTGGATCTTCTGTAGAGCGTGTCATGTAAGCTTTGGTGTGTCTTTAATAATAATATTTTTTTCTATAATATAGCACTACCACTTTGGCCTTTGGGTATGATGCAGTGTATTTAAAATATTCAACTTTTTAAAGAAATAATCAATGTTTTAAATGTATTCCCAAATAGTACTAGTATTTTATGTTAATTAATTAAATTTAAAAAATTTGTATTTTTTATTGGTCAACCAATTAAAAAGTTATCATATACATTTTCTTCCAAAGAAAAAAAGGAAGATATTAACTCTAATTATGATTAAAGAAGACCAGTAATTAATATTTTCTAAAAAAAATTAATTACATTATGCCAATGAAAAGTAACAACATTTCATATTCTATCCATTGGGCTACAATGTGAATACAAAATGTGGGAGTATCAAAAACAAATTCTAAAATATGGGACAACTTTATTGCATTGGGCCCATAAAAGCCCAATTTAGTAAAACAAACTGATAAGTGATAAGTACTCTCGGGCAACGCCGGTTAGACCGGCGAGATTATTTTGAATGCTGACGGCGAATGTGGCGGCGAAGTAACTTACCGGTGACTATCTCGTATCCCGTGTGAATTGTTTACTTTCTTATTTCTTCTTCTAGGAATTTTTTTTTATTTGTTTATCCATGTTGGATTTTCAGGGGAATTTAGATTCCGATCAAAGCATATCAGGTAAGGATTGCTTTCTGTTCATATGAAAAATTTCGCT
>NC_025701.1:818328-854324 GCF_000633955.1 Camelina sativa | reverse complement strand
TTTCCTTGTTGGATTTTCAGGGGAATTTAGATTCCGATCAAAGCATATCAGGTGAGGATTGCTTTTTGTTCATAAGAAAATTTTCGCTTTCGAATCTTATGTTTTTTTTGTGTCTAAAGAGTGATTCTCAAGCTGTTGTTTGGTCTTTTAGAGGAAGAAGAAGAAGAGCACATCGATGTTAGTTCGGGAGAAATTGATATGTGGCCAAGTGAGAATGCCAAGGAAGAGGTATAATGTTATATCTTCATCATAATCTGGGTTTCTCCAAAATTAGGTTGTATTGACACACTGTTTTGATCTGACTTGAGAAATAACATGAGAACTTTTGATTTTGGTGATAAACCTGATTATGTCTCAATAAAATTGTTGTGGCTTGAGTAGGAGCTATAGGGAATTATATTGTAGTTTTTGACCATAGCTTGGCTTCAATATTTTTAGGGGGGATTACTACTTCAAACAAAGCTCGAAAAACTCATAGGTAATATATATGTATATCCTATGAGTTAGCATAAATGATTTAGGGAAGTGTTTTCACCAAGAGTTTCTGTGGAGGACCTGAGATTGACACCGATTTGTATTTAACTATTTGCATCTCAGGTCCATATGGGAATTAGCTGTAAGGGATGCAAATAGTTAAATACAAATCGGATCATAAACTCCTTATAAAAAAACAGAAGAAAAAAAAGTCTAATTTGAGCTGTGATAAGTCGGCCGAGTAAATATGAATGGGCTTGTTTTTATGAAGCCCAAAAAGAAAAGTATCCCGTATATAAAAAAAAAAGTAAGCAAGGAGGGATTGTAAAGTTTTGAACTGCTCCGCTTTGTCTCTTGTTCTCTCCTCCGTCTTCTTTTCGTATTCATCAATCTTCCTCGTCGATTTTGCCACGCCGAACGAAGCAGCTACTCCCCCCCCGCCTATACATCTCCGGTAAGCTCTCCGCTCTCACTTTTTCCCTTTTTCCCTAATCAATATTTGTGTTTGTATAAAGAAACCTTAGTTGATTTTACTCCGCTGGCTGTTTTACCCTATCTGATATTTGGCTGTTTTTTCTTCGTTAGGGTATTTTACAGGAGTAATAGATATGATGAAGGATATGAAGGAGATGAAGGAGATGAAGGATAAGCAGGATATGAAGTATATGAAGTATATGGAGGAGATGAAGGATAAGCAGGATATGGAGGAGATGAAGGAGATGAAGGAGATGAAGAAGAAAAGGAAGAAGATGAAGAAGATGAAGAAGATGAAGGAGATAGTGTTTGATATGAAGGAGATAGAGATGGATATGAAGGAGATAGAGATGGAGG
Source organism: Camelina sativa (assembly GCF_000633955.1). Classification (NCBI taxonomy): domain Eukaryota; kingdom Viridiplantae; phylum Streptophyta; class Magnoliopsida; order Brassicales; family Brassicaceae; genus Camelina; species Camelina sativa. The sequence goes on along the minus strand of NC_025701.1, from coordinate 853,019 downwards.
TGAAGGAGATGAAGGAGATGAACGAGATAAAGAGGGCTACGCAGAAGCAGGCTGGGGCTGTAACATGGGTCTATTGGGACATCAAGATGTGCCCGGTTCCGGATGGCTTTCATCCTCGTCTTGTCCGTCCGAGTATTAAGCGGTTATTGGAGAAGAATGGCTACGGTGGTGGTCCTCTCAACGTCATTGCCTATGGAAAACTAGCGGACGTCCCTCTTGAAACCCTGAGAGAGGTCTTTTCCAGTGGAATCGATCTTAAACTTCTCCCCCACGGTTAAATATCTTCTCTCATCATCCTTATAGAGCCTTTCTACAGTAATGGATGATCCGCTGATAGATAAGAGTCTCATGTCTTTATTTTTTATTTTTTCTCAAACAGGTAACCTTTCAGGTTACATTGATTTGTCATATCCAGCTAATATTATGGTCATATCCGATCCAAAAGCCTGCCCTTATTCAACTTCCGGTCTACAAGCACTCGGCAAAAACCCTATCCAGCCATTTCCATATCATTCTCTTTCCACCTTACTTATGAAATGTGTGTGTGTGTTTGTCCTCTCTCTCTGTGTTGTTGTTGAATTAAAAATAACCAACAAATGAAGTTGTTGCTCTGATCAACTGGCTACTCTAATTTCTTTTTTCTCAACAGATTCAGGGGTAGTTGGGGAGGAAACGGCTGAATCTGCCTTGTGGGATTGCTTGGTATGTGCCCGTGATCCTCCTGGCCAAAGCTTTGCAACTTTCATCTCGCATTTATCTGATGAAGAACATCATGAACGGCTGGTAATCATGCATTTTACATTTTGTCGTCATTGTCCCAACTGTTTTTTATTTTTTAAGTCAAACACCCTCTGTTACCACAAGTAGTCACTTCCTTGTTTTGACCCCCCTTTGTTCATTTGATTTGTTGTTCAAGCAGATTAGGAGGTTTCACCGCTCATGTTACTAGTAGGCGACATAAACGCGAGGTAATAATAAAGCATCCTAGCATATATTTTGTCATTGCTCTCACAAGTCTAATTTTGACCCTCTCCTGCCCTTATGTAGTTGTTGGACTATTTGCCTGCGGATCATCATTTTACTAAGACGTGAAGAAGAAGAAGAAGAATAAAGCGAAACTCGTATGATTTATAGGCCCATGGTGTGGGTTTAACTAGTATGATTATTTTCAAGTCTCTTTTTTTCCTTTTTGTTTTTTGTTTTTTTCAATTAAATAAAAGCGAAACTCGTGTAATGGCAAAAGTAACTTAAAGAACAAGTAAACAAAATGGTTTAGTTTTATGCAGTTACTAACGGAAAATTGTTTTAAAAAAAAAAAGAAGATTTCTTTCGTAAAATCAGTTAGAAGATTAAGTTACGAGTGACTTAGTGAATCTAAAGTCCCAAAATCGAAACACTAAAAAGAGTATTATCCTTACCCGGTTTCTTCACAACCTCGAAGTAGCAGAAACAAAGATCTGAGTCAGTTTGTAGAGGACGAGCTTGAGCTTCTCCATGAGAATGCGTAGAGACGATTTTGACTAACCAAGCTTCAGGGCAATGCATCAGTTTGTAGAGAACGAGCTTGAGCTCCTCCATAAGAATGCGTGTGGAAATGAGCAATGGCGGTTGCGAGGTGGAGCTAGAGCTAGGGCTTGTTTTGGTCAACCTCATCTGGGTGTGTGACCTCCGAAATCGAAAACAGTACGGAGGAACCTTAGAGCAAGTTTATTGGTAGTATATTAGTAGGGGGTTGTTAAATTTAATATGAATTAATTGTGTGTTTTAAAAAAAATAAGAATTCATGATCTTTTAGATAAAATTTTCTTATTTATTGGTAGATTCTTATTTTGGGTATCTTATTTTTGAAAATATCATTTTTTAAAACTTTTAAATTTTAATTAGAATAGAAATGGTATAAATGTGTAAACATTTAAGATTTTATTAAATTAGAAAATAATGCATTTTAATTAATTTTTAATTAAATTAGAATTTAGAGATAGAGTTGTGTTTTTATTGGTTTGGTGTGAATATTTTGTGTGCTAGTGCTCGACATATATATAGGAAATTTTGGTGACTACAAAACTATAAATATGTGGATAGAAAAGTTTGAATACAATTTGTGGTCTTAAATGAAAAGATAACATGTGGTAGATGTACAAAAATACAAAAGCCCTTGTAAAAACATGTGGTGAAAGTACATAATTATACAAAAGTGAATCCTATTGCTTTTCACATGGTGTCACGGGGATGAAAACATGTGGTGAAAGTACATAATCTTGACCGACTTCATCACTTGATTCCTTCTTTTGGTGTCACATTTGCTTTTTGCTTACAGCTTGTTGTTCTTTTGGTGTCACGGGACTTCATCACTTGATTCCGGTTCATGCTGTCATCTTGTCACTGAAACAAAAACACAAACACTAACAAAACTGAATCAAAACACAAATAAAACAGAATCAAAGACACAAACAAAACTGAAACATAAACTAAGTAAAACAAAACTGAAACATAAACTAAGTAAAACAAAACTGAAACATCAACTAAGTAAAACAAAACTGAAACATCAACTAAGTAAAACAAAACTGAAACATCAACTAAGTAAAACAAAACTGAAACATAAACTAAGTAAAACAAGAAACACACTTAAACAATAAACACTTGGATTACATAAAGCTTGTCCGATTACAAAAAAAAAAACACAAGCTTGTCGGATTACAACCAAATACTTAGAACACAAAAAACACAAACATTTGCGAGTTTCAAAGGAGAATAAAGAATAAAGAGACTATGAATGAAGAGATTCATTTGTGAGTTTACTATGAAGAGGAAGACAATGAATTTATAAGGTGTAAGTTATTTTTACTTTTACAACTAGTTGGTTTAAATTTTGTAATTAAGTCATCCCTAAACTACAACAACCAAACATTAAACATCTTCACAACCAACTCACACACACTCCAAATAATAACATCAATAATGATTGACTAGACTAATACCTACACTAACAAGTACTAACCACATTTATCACAACCAACAAACATCAATGACTCACTATCATACTTTAATTAGCATTAAATAAATGAAGAAAGAAGAGGATGACAATTACCTTTCTCCATGGCCGACTCACACTCTTTAACTAGCATCAAGCCATCAAGATCAGTTTTGCCCATTTGACCTCAAAAAAAAAAGACACACATATATCACTCATTAAAGAACAATGAATATCATTCAAAAAAGACACACACATTTCGTTAATAAGTAAATTACAATGAATATCAAACAAGGAGTGGATAAAACTACAACCAAATTCAAACAAGAACAATATACTTTGTTTTCACTCATTAAAGAACAATGTACTTTGTTTTTACAACCAAAATCGAACAAACACAACATATAACAAGAACATTCATGTTTAAACATCTCTTTAAAGCATCACTTATCAATCAGTACACAAACACACCATAAACTAAAAAAAATTGTTCTCAAATCGGAACACATGGTTCTCAAGAACCCTAATCTCTTAAACCATCACTTATCAATCGGTACACAAACACAAACACTCCAAAAACTAAACACAAACAGACCTAATCGGAACACATGCACACCAAGAACCCTATCCCTTTAAAGCATCACTTGTCAATCGGTTAAAAAACACAAAGCCACCAAGAACTAAACATAAACAGACAAAATCGGAAAACAATAACACCAAAAATCCTAATCCGTTTAAAGCAGATCGAATAACACACCAAGAACCCTAATTTTCGAACAAAGAACAAAGAACCCTAATTTCAAGCAAACAAAATCAAATCAACCTAACAGTTTACCTAAAATCATACTAATGCCCTGATAAACTTACCCTCTCAATCGAATTGATTGTTGGTGTTCCGATTGCATCGCATACTCCGTCAATTCGCCACCGCTACAATCTCCACGACGATTCAAATCGCCACCGCTACCGTCGCCTCCGATAACATCTCCGCCGATTCAACACGCCTCCGACCCAAAACTCCACAGATTCTATAGCCTCCGATTAAACCAGCTCTTCCTTTGGCGGATCGACACTTTGATCGGGAGAGAAAGAGAGAAAGAGAGAAAGAGAGAAAGAAAGAAAGAAAGAGAAAGAGAAGTCTGTCGGGAAAAAAAAATTTTATTCCCTTCTCTATTATTCTCTTGGACCAATAATAAATAGACACGTACCAGTCTCTTATGATCGATTTCAGTATGTAATATAAGAGAGTCTCTACTGTATTTTCTTTTCTTTTGATTTAATTTTAATACACCAAAAATCTTACAACCCCACTAAAAACCTCCGATAATCATGCCCTTAGGACCTTCTACGAGAGGTAGAGGCTTAAAACCCACTAAGCTAACCTTAGTATCTTCTAAAACCGAACTAAAAATTTATTTTTTATAAAATTTTCCATCACTGAATTTTCAGAAGAAAAAACCGTTTAACTAAATTACTAAAAAAAAAATAATATATTTTGTCAACGAAATTTTTCTGAAAGTATGGGATTTAGAGAATATTAATACGCCTAACAAAACCTTCTTACTATAAAATCTTGAAATTTTTTAGTCTCCTATCAAACGAGGTTGTGAACTGAATGATAGGTTACATTGCATTCCCAAAAAACTGAACCCGTAAACTGACGACAAAAAAACAGGAAAATAAAATGAAACTAGTGTGAACTGTGATTAAAGAAGACAAGTAATTTATATTTAAAAACAATATTTACATTATGCCAGTGGAAAGTAAGAATATTTTCATATTCTAGGTATGAGGGCTAGAATGTGAAACTGATGAATTATCAGGTTAATTTCTGATTAACAACAAAATGTGGGGGTATCAAAAACAAATTGTAAAATATGGGATAACTTTATTGCATTGGGCCTATAAAAAAAGCCCAATGCAATAAAACAAACTATACTCACTCTCTCGGCAACGCCGGTTCAGAGAAGAGCACCGGCGAGATTAGTTTGAATGCTGACGGCGAATGTGGCGGCGAAGTAACTTACCGGTGACTATCCCGTGTGAATTGTTTACTTTCTTATGTCTTCTTCTGGGAAATTCATTTGATTTTCCGTTTTCTTTTGCTATTTGCTTGTTGGATTTTCAGGGGAATTTAGATTCCGATCAAAGCATATCAGGTGAGGATTGCTTTTTGTTCATAAGAAAATTTTCGCTTTCGAATCTTATGTTTTTTTTGTGTCTAAAGAGTGATTGTCAAGTTGTTGTTTGGTCTTTTAGAGGAAGAAGAAGAAGAGCACATCAATGTTGGTTCGGGAGAAATTGAGAATGCTAAGGAAGAGGTAATGTTCAATCTCTAACTTTTGATTCGTTAACCTCTTGTGTTAACGAATAGGTCTTTTGAAGATGGGATGATGAGAGGTTATCTTCATCATAATCTGGGTTTCTCCAAAATTAGGTTGTATTGACACACTGTTTTGATCAGACTTGAGAAATAACATGGGAACTTTTGATTTTGGTGATAAACCTGATTATGTCTCAATAAAATTGTTGTGGCTTGAGTAGGAGCTATAGGGAATTATATTGTAGTTTTTGACCATAGCTTGGCTTCAATATTTTTAGGGGGGATTACTACTTCAAACAAAGCTCGAAAAACTCATAGGTAATATATATGTATATCCAGTTTGTGGTCAGCATCTTATAAGTTAGCCTAAATGATTTAGGGAAGTGTTTTCATAAAGAGCTTCTGTGGTGTTTCCAGGTTGTGGTGAACAAAACAATTATGCTAGGGAAACCGGTTTTGTGTCTCTGGAAGCAACTGTGAGTCCGTTTTAAAATTCTCTTGTGCAGCTTCTTGCTCCTAGGAAAATATGGATTCTAATTGTGATGGGAGATTTTTATTCTTTAGATACGGAAGATATCATCCTCTCTTGAGGATGACGACGTTGATGTTCCTGATTCCCCTGAGGAGAGTTATCTTGCTTCTTCCAGAAGAACAAGATTGGTATGCGTATCTGCTCAGGAAAGTGGGTCAGATGATGAGGTTATCATCTAATCTTCAAATTTTTTGGGTTCTTTTCATGACATCCGAATCTGAAGTCTATTCACTCGTGCATCTTGAAAAGTTCTATATTTTTCGTAATGATGATTATTGTTGCCTTCAGATTCAACATGACGACCAACAGGTGGCAACGTGGTCCACTATAAGTAAAGAAACCAAGTCACTAATCCATTTGAATGGTAACGCTCCAGTCTCATCATCCCATCTATCTGGATTCAGGGCCAAGAGAGGTAGTAAAGGTACTGTTTCGTTCAAAACTCTGGTATCTTTACCGTAGAAGTTAAAGAACGGGCACCACGAATTAAAACTTAAAGAAACAGATTGTATGTGGATAAATTTCTGAAATTTCTGAGTTAGGTTTCTAATATCTCCTTAGTTATTAAAGATCATGTGAGGCCAAAATTTTCGTTTCACTCACATACTCCTGGAGAAACGTTATCCAAGATAAGTGATATGGCTGAAGATTTTGAGCCTGCTGCTGATGAGGCCATAGAAGAGGATCCAATTGCTGAATGTCCCAACGATTTTGATGAAACATCAGAAAGCAGACAAGGTATTTCTGTTGCTGAGTCAAGAGAGGTTCTGCATGGGTTCACTGAGGTTTTAGACATTCCTCCACATAAGATTAGACTGATAAAAAGAACCTCTAAACTGGTAATTTTGCTTATTCAGTGGATTAGCAATTGATTTGCTACTTTGCTCAGTTCTTTGTTTCATTTGGTGGCCTCCTTTCTGTTCCAGCACAACAGACATGAAAGAAAATCTCAGAAATTTTCTCATAAGGGAACCTCATCTAACATTCAAGATAGTGATACTGGTGACGAGCTACCTGGACCCATGGATTGTGGATCATCAAGCGATGATGAGGTTTTTTGCTTTCTTCCTTTCTTGTGATTTGGGTAATTTCCGTCTCCTCAGCCTACAATCAAATCCAAATAATAGTGTTTTGTTGCATAGCCTAGTTATCAAACCCCAGTGCCAAACATTTTCAACCAGAAGAAACAATTTGTTGGAGACCGGTTTGATGAAGCAATAAAAGCTTCCTCTTTGAGCAAGGAAGGTCTTTTGTTCGGTTCACCTAAATTATCAGGGTAATCTAACTCTCAACACCTTCTAGGCACCACGCTTAAAACCACACAAATGACTTAACATCAAAACCTGTTCGTTCTTGCATCAATTTTCAGTGGCTCTAGTCTATATGGCAAGCTACAACAGATAATGAAACAAGAAAAAGAGACGGAGATGGAAATCACGAAGAAATTGCAGGGGGGAATTGGACAACCAGGTAAACCTGCTTTGTAACTCCCATATAAATAACATCTAGTTCATACTTACGTATACCTCATTTTCCATTTACTCTCAGATGCGTCAAGCTATGTTGATGTAAAAATCATGTCAAGACACTTGGAGGGAAAGCTTGTCGTGTGCAAATGCTCTGTTATTGACCTTTTTGGGGTTTCTCCCTCCATCTCTTTTTCACACATCAAATGAAACTGCTTCTTTGAATATCTATCAATCAGATTGTAAGCACTAATTCACATTTGTTTTTTTTGTGTAGGACTCACTATTGCTCAAGAACACACAAGCCCTTGCCGCCAACGAGACAGAAACAAGAGTTCTCTTTAGTACAAAAGTTTGTGCGGATGTTGATATCGAAATAGGGAACTGTATCCGACTATATGCGCCATGGTCAGTTTATTTGATTCCAGTAGTACTCTTTAGACTCTTCTTATCACATGTCTGAAATGTCACTTAGCTCTTTTGTGATGATAGCTTTTCAATTTCTCAACAGGAAGGAATTGGAAGTGAAGAAAAGCAATGATGTGGTTATTTTGTCTTCATATTTCTCAAGTTTGTAATGTCAGTCAATATGTTAAAAAAAAAAACTTGCAAATAATTGTATCACAGCGTATAAAAAATGAGAACTAAAGCTCTGATTTGAGAAATAGCAGAATCTTGGTAACTTAAATGAAAAACGGCAGAAAACTGGATTTTTTTTTTGTGATCAAACTTAAGTAATTAATGTGGTAAGATTTTAGAACCTAAAGACTTAAAATGATTATAAAAAAAAAATCTTGTTGCAATCAACTAAATTTGAATATGATGAAATCTTGTTGCAGTCTAAGAATTTTTTTTGTCCAGTACTAAATTTGAATATGATGAAATTGTTATTTAGTGTAATAACTAACAACTATAACTATATAATGATACATAAAGGAGATTAAACAAAAAAAATAAGGTAGATACTTAGTTTAAGTTGTGCCACAGGAACAAATTATCTCTTGATACCCAAGAAAGGTGGACTCTTTACGTGCATCCCAGGAAAAATAAATAAATCAAAATGTTACTCTTTTGTATTGCAAAAGAAAAGGCATATAAATTTGGTGTATATAATTGGGTTTATCGAGGAGCTTTACATGCAAACACAAGTCTATCATCTATATATATATATATGGACTGCTTACAGATAGTGTTCAAGTTATTGCCAAACTGGAAGCGTGAGGCAGAAGTAAAAAAGATCGGTAAGATTAATAGTATTATAGGTTTTGATTTTCAGTAATTTCTTCCTAGATTGACTCCAAGTAAGAATAAAACAGGATGCGTGGTTTCACATTATTCTGATTTTGGTTTTCAAAATTCTTCATTGCAGGTTACAAGGTTCATGGCGATCCTTTCTCAACCAACACAAGGCGTGTCCTCGCTGTTCTCCATGAGAAAGGACTCTCTTACGAACCCATTACCGTCAAATTGCAAACCGGTGAACACCAAAGTGAATCTTTCCTCTCTCTCAACGTAAGTGATTATATCGCAGAATTGAAAGATTAGTATTTCAAGGTGAGACTACACAACTGTAAAGTGATGATAGATTAATGTGAAATACTAATTTCAGATTTATCATGGAACTTGTCACACAATGTGCATGTTAAATCTAGGTTATATGCTCCAGTTCCACTATCGAAGTTATAATCCTTTTATAGATCGAATGATTAACACATACATGAATTTGTTATGTATATATAGCAAGGATTTGATTCTCGCCTAGGGGTAATTACTTACTTTTAACACAAGGATTTAAAGTTTTTAACAATGATGTTATTGATGCAGCCATTTGGTCAAGTCCCCGTTTTTGAAGATAGAAATATTAAGCTGTCCGGTGAGTTCTTACACACTAATCAACAACAACCTGACCAAGACTTTTATTTAGTTAATGGATTTCATTTTTTTTCGTTCTAGAGTCTCGGGCCATCACACAATACATCGCATATGTTCATAGCCCAAGAGGCACACAGCTTTTGAATCTTCAAAGCCACGAGACAATGGCAATACTGACAATGTGGATGGAAATCGAAGCTCATCAGTTTGATCCACCCGCATCGAAACTCACTTGGGAACAAGTCATTAAGCCTCTCTACGGTCTAGAGACTGACCATACGGTTGTCAAAGAGAACGAGGCTAATTTAGAGAAGGTTCTAAATGTCTACGAGAAACGACTCCAAGAATCTAGATTCTTGGCTTGTAATAGCTTTACTTTGGTTGATCTCCATCACCTACCAAATATACAATACCTTTTGGGAACTCCAACGAAAAGATTGTTCAAAAATCGACCTAAAGTGCATAAGTGGGTGGATGAGATTACGAGTAGAGAGGCTTGGAAGATGGCTTGCGATCAAGAGAAATCTTGGTTTAATAAGCAGAGGAGGAACTAAATAAAAGCAGAAGTAAAATTTGTGGGTCAGTGTGTATGGGTCCTTTGTAAGCTTGTGTTGTTTGTTACGTGCAGTTATATCTTGTTAAGATGCTTCATTGCTTTGTATTTGGTTTGTAAAATATGTTTGATGTAGTATATAAATAAAGAACAAAAAAGCATCGTTTAAGAGATAATATGGATTTGAAAACCTTTTAGAATACACAACGACAAACCAAAGGATAAACATGCACTTTTTCATAATTAAACTTTTGCAAATATCGGTGACTAAATTCTCAAATTCATGTCTGAATGGTATAACATTCCTTTTGGTCCTATTAGAGAAATCGATCGTACTTAGTAGAATATAGTAATGTATATCTTCATAATGATGATGGTTAGTTAGTTTATATAATTCAGCCACCAACATGATTGATATTTTTGACCCCTAGTTTGGATATTGTCGAAAGTGTGAAAGGGAGATTCTTAGCTTCATTTAATGTTTTTTAAAAAATAAATAATTCATCCTTCTAGAGAGTGAAATATCTCTCGTGAGACATCGACGACAAATCTTCCCACTCAACGATCTAAATAATCTGAACATCCAACGATCAAACGTGAACTCAAACTTTGACTAGTAGATGAATGAATGACTACTCTTGTGGTCGTTGTCATGTGGTGGTTGTTTTTTTCTCTCATTATAATGTTTTTATAATTGATATTAACGTCATACTAAACTTGAACCAATAGAAACGGCGAATCATACACTACTCAGCCTTGACTTTTGAAATAATCCTCTTTAACAAATTCAGAGTATTCAAGCTTGGTGGCGCCGAGGATTTCGTTTTGTTTTTTGTTTATTCACTAAGTTACTCTGTTTCGGTTGTATAAATAAACTCCCCCATTAGTGTATTTATTTTCATCAAACACAAAGATCTCTCTACTACTCTAATACATCTCTAACAACACCAAAAACAGCATTTAACATGTCAGGAATCAAAGTTTTCGGCCACCCTGCTTCCACAGCCACGAGAAGAGTTCTCATCGCCTTGCACGAGAAGAATCTCGATTTTGAGTTCGTTCATATCGAACTCAAAGATGGTGAACACAAGAAAGAGCCTTTCATCCTCCGCAACGTGAGTACATATTATACTGTCAGGACTTTAGATACTGTACTACTGAGTTTGGTCTGAAATTCTTGAATATTGTTTTTGCAGCCTTTTGGCAAAGTTCCAGCCTTTGAAGATGGAGACTTCAAGCTTTTTGGTAAATCAGCAAAACACTTAACTTTAGTACTAGACCTAATCTATTACGAACTTGGTTCGGTTATGATTGTTCAATCTTGGTTAAATCTCTCAAATTATGTTTTTGATTATTGCAATTAAAGAAACCGTCTGTAACACTTTTTTTTTGTTTTGTTTTTGGTTGGGCAGAATCAAGAGCAATTACTCAATACATAGCACATAATTTCGCAGACAAAGGAACCAACCTTCTCTCAGTCGGCAAGGACATGGCCATCGTAGCTATGGGCATAGAAATCGAATCGCATGAGTTTGACCCAGTTGGCTCAAAGCTTGTTTGGGAGCAAGTCCTCAAGCCGTTGTACGGTATGACCACAGACAAAGCCGTTGTTGAAGAAGAAGAGGCTAAGTTAGCCAAAGTCCTCGATGTTTACGAATACAGGCTTGGTCAGTCTAAGTATTTGGCTGGTGACCACTTCACTTTGGTCGATCTTCACACCATCCCTGTGATTCAGTACTTGCTTGGTACTCCAAGTAAGAAACTCTTCGACGAGCGTACACATGTCAGTGCTTGGGTTGCTGACATCACTTCTAGGCCTTCCGCTCAGAAGGTTCTCTAAGTGAAATCCAACTGTTAATCAGCAGGGATTGATAAAAGTGGCGATGACCTGATTGCCCAATTATCATAAACTCTGTGTTTCTTTTTGTGTGTGTTTTCTCTTTTCGTGTGTACTCTGTTTTTCTCTGCTACCGAGTGAGTGATTGGTTTGAATGTAACCTTCAATAAAAGAAGTCTTTAATGAATAAAAAAAATTATCTTCGTTATCTTATAGTTAAGCTACTAATTTAGTGTTGATCTCATTCTTGAATATTGACTTTTTTTGTTCTTCCAAATCTTGAAAGTTGACTTGAGACTTACCTTTTTGTTTGCATTGTAAAGATTGAAACTGACCGTTGACTTTTAAATGCTTCTTAACTACTAGTGTGTATTTTAAGTAGCATATTCAGACAAAGACACTTCTGCTACTCATCAAGTTACTAATCCTATTCGTTAATTGATTCCAAACCTTCTGTGATGATGGCAAGCTTCGAAGTCCACGATGTTAATTATATTTTTGGCGTAACTGGCACCTGTAAACGTTCATAGATCATAATATTGAAAGAGATTGGAAGTTGAATATCCTTTTCCGGAATAAAACAGAGCAACAAATACAAAAACTAAGCGTTTCTACAAAGTTAGGGTTTTTTTTCCTTTTTGGAAGCGTATAATAAGAAAATTGAATGGCTGTGGGTTATAGTTCCGTCGCTAAACCGCCACTTACTTCGCCGCGTCTGGAACCCTAACTCGATAACTACCCTTTTCAATTCTCGCCGGAATTGGGATTTTCATCTCCTTGTTTTCGCTTCCTCTGCTTCTCCGCCTCCGCCGTAAAACTGCTGGGTATATGATTTATCGGCACCCTTACTCCACATACACACAAGGCGTGTCCTCGCCGTTCTCCACGAGAAAGGTCTCTCTTACGACCCCATCACCGTCGAGTCCAAAGCCGCTGACTATTATAAGCCACGATTAACGTTTTCACCTCTCTACTTGGATTACTTGTTCTTCACAAATTTAGGTCTTAACTAGGGTTTCTACCAATTAACTGGTCTATTCTTTCTAAACACTTTATTGAATCAACGTATTCTGTGATCAGTTTTACAGACTAATTTAACGATGAAATCATCGACCTAGTAAACACAAGTGGGTTGATTATCACCTACTAATTAGTTACTTGTATATCAAGTTTGTTACATCTTGTGATTTTTTTTAAGTTTAACAGTGTGTTTATATTGAATTATTGATGCAACCATTTGGTCAAATCCAATCTTCATACACTTACGACTAATTGATCTGATATCAAATCTTTTGAGTTTGATTCACTCGCATCAATATTCAATACTGATCTGGGAGCAATCTATTAAGCGAATGAAACCAAGGCAAAAGCTAACGAAAGTTCTAGATAAAGGACTCAAAAAAGTATAGTTTCTTAGCTAGTAATAGTTTCACATTGGCTGATCTCCACCACTCAACGATCCAATTTGAACATCTAACGAGCCACATGAACCCAACAACGTCAGTCAAACTTTGCTTAGTAGATACAAGACTTTTCTTGCGGTCTTTATCACGCTATGGTTAATATTTTCTCATATTATATTTTTCTATTATTATTTATACTATGGTTCTGTCAAAGTTTTCAACCAATAGAAACGGCGAATCATACATTACTCAGCTTGACTTTGAATAATCCTCTTAACAAAATTAAGAGTATTCAAGCTTGGTGGCGCCGAGCTATGTTTTTTGTTTTTGTTTATTCACTAAGTTACTCTATTCTAGCTGTATAAATACACTGCCCCATCTGTCTATTTCTTTCATCAACCACAAAGATCTCTCTACTCTTACTTTCAATACATCTCTAAGAACACTAAAAACAGCGACTTCACTAATGACAGGAATCAAAGTTTTCGGTCACCCAGCTTCCACAGCCACGAGAAGAGTTCTCATCGCCCTACACGAGAAGAATCTCGACTTTGAGTTCGTTCATATCGAGCTTAAAGATGGTGAACACAAGAAAGAGCCTTTCATCCATCGCAACGTGAGTAACATATACTATTGTTATAACAAAAAAAGATTGTTTCTTTTATTAGATACTGAAAATCTTGAATATTGTTTTTGCAGCCTTTTGGCAAAGTTCCAGCCTTTGAAGATGGAGACTTCAAGCTTTTTGGTAAATCAGAAAAACACTTTAACTTTAGGCCTAATCTATTATTAGTAACTTGGTTCGGTTATGGTTATCCAAGTTGAAATCATTGTTTTAGAGGTTTTAACTTTTAACCAAATTAATTTCGGTTCGGTTATGGTTATTCAATCTTGGTTTAATCTTTCAAATTATGTTTTTTGATTCTTGTGTTTAAAGAAACCGTCTGAAACACTCAAATGTTTTTTCTTGCGCAGAATCAAGAGCAATTACTCAATACATAGCACATAATTTCGCAGACAAAGGAACCAACCTTCTCTCACCAGGCAAGACCATGGCCAACATAGCCATGGGAATAGAAATCGAAAAAAATGAGTTTGATCCAATTGGTTCAAAGCTTGTTTGGGAGCAAGTCCTCAAGCCGTTGTACGGTATGACCACAGACAAAGCCGTCGTTGAAGAAGAAGAGGCTAAGTTAGCCAAAGTTCTCGATGTTTACGAACACAGGCTTGGTGAGTCTAAGTATTTGGCTGCTGACCACTTCACTTTGGTCGATCTTCTCCTCATCCCTGTGATTCAGTACTTGCTTGGTACTCCAACTAAGAAACTCTTCGACGAGCGTACACATGTCAGTGCTTGGGTTGCTGACGTCACTTCTAGGCCTTCCGCAAAGAAGGTTCTCTAAATGAGTCAAACTGTTAACCACAAGGTCGAATAAACATGGCGATGAGCTCATTGCCTGAATTCTCATAAACTCTCTTTTATACTTTTGTGTGTGTTTCCTCTGTTTTTATTTTTCGTGTGTACTCTGTTTTTCTCTGCTACCGAGTGAGTGATTGGTTTGAATGTAACCTTCAATAAAGAGTCTTTGATGAATAAAACAAATATCTTCGTTATCCTAAAGTTAAGCTACTAATTTAGTGGTGATCTCATTCCTAGTGTTGACTTTTATACTTACAATTCTTGAAACTTGACTTGAGACTGCAATTTTGTCATATATCAAGCAAGAATTTTTCTGTTGACTTTTAAATGCTTCTTAAACTGTTAGAGGACTTAATTTTCAAATTAGTAAGAGTTTTAAGTTTCATATTGAGACAATAACACATTTTATAAGAATATTACTACACCAACTCCAAAATTAGTTCTACTACTCATCAGTCACTAATCTTAAGACTAACTCAAAATTCGTTCTTCAGCTACTTATTTATCATTAATATTCTTCGTTTTCTCAAAACGATTCCAAACCTTATGTGACAATGTAATTATGTAAGCTTCAAAGTCAACAATGTTTTAGTTTTTGGGTGTAATTTGCACGAAAAAAAGTTTATGGATAATAGTCGAAGAAGTTGGAGACTAGTAATTATTTCCCGAAATAAAATAATAGAAAAAATAAAGGAAGCGTTTTTAAGATAAAAGTTTGGGTTTTTTTTTCTGGGAAGCGCAGAAGAAAATTGAATGGCTGTGGCTACAGCTCCGTCGCTAAACCGCCATTTCCTACGCCGAGTCTCGAACCCTTACTCGAGAGTGAAGAAACGACGACCATGGCTAACTCCAGGAGACTCTACCCTTTACTATTCTCGCCGGAATTGGGATTCCCATCTCCTTGTTTTCGCCTCCTCTTCTTCTCCGTCTCCGTCGTCTTCGCCTTCATCTCCAAATTCTCCGACGGATGATCTCACTGCTGAGTCGTGCGTCAATACTGGTCTTAATCTTTTTAAGAGAGGACGGGTACGTTCTAAATTCGAATTGTGTGTTCTTAGGGTGCATATGTTTCAGTCGCTTTAGTGTGTACTATGGCTTGACCTTGTATGATTTTGTGAAATGGGTTAACCTTAATTTAATGAAAGTTAGTTACTTTTACCACTCGCTAGTTGATGTTATGGAATATAGCTTGTAACAAAACAAAAGGGATAAGTTTTTTATTTTCTGATGGTTACAGTGAAAGAAAAAGCTAAGTTTGATACATTATATTGGAGACTTTCATTTCAGGTCAAAGATGGTCTTGTTCAGTTTGAGACAGCACTGAGTTTGAATCCAAATCCTATCGAGTCACAAGCTGCTTACTATAACAAAGCATGTTGTCATGCTTACCTGTAAGAACCTCTAACCATGTACCGATTGAAACTACCCTATGATCAACGATTTGGAAGATCCTGATGAGATTGTTTTCTCTTTTGTTTCATTCCTATTGTTTATCGTCTTGAGGTAGGGGTGAAGGAAAAAAAGCTGCTGATTGTTTGAGAATCGCTTTGAGAGATTATAATCTAAAATTTGCCACGATTCTTAATGATCCTGACTTAGCATCTTTTCGTGCATTACCCGAGTTTAAGGAGCTGCAAGAAGAGGTCTTGTACTCTCTCTCTCTTTTTGTGTAGCTTGTTCTTATCCCAAGAAGAATTTTCTCATTAGCAAAAACTTCTTCCGATTGTTTCAGGCTAGGTTAGGCGGGGAAGATATTGGCAATAGTTTCCGGAGAGATCTAAAACTTATAAGTGAAGTACGAGCACCGTTTCGTGGTGTTAGAAAATTCTTTTATTTTGCATTTGCAGCAGCAGCAGGTATCTCAACGTTCTTTACCGTACCAAGACTGATTCAGGCATTTAGAGGCGGTGATGGTGCTCCAGATCTTCTGGAAACTACGGGAAATGCTGCGATTAACATTGGCGGTGAGTCATAAACACAACTTGAATCTTTAAAATCCATTTTTTTGCTCTGTTATGTGAGTAAGCTTTGGGAACAGCAATGTACAGGTATTGTTGTTCTGGTTTCATTGTTCCTTTGGGAAAACAAGAAAGAGGAAGAACAAATGGTTCAAATAAATCGAGACGAAACTCTTTCCCGGCTGCCTCTACGTCTGTCAACCAACCGAGTTGTTGAACTTGTGCAGCTAAGGGATACAGTTCGACCGGTGAGTCTTTTATCCCTCATTGCTGCCTTTAAGTGTTAATCAGCCTTTGAGTTTCTGAATCAGTTAGGTGATTGACACTGTTGTTAGGTTATTCTGGCGGGTAAAAAAGAGTCTGTTACACTCGCGATGCAAAAAGCAGATAGGTTCAGAACTGAGCTCTTAAGAAGAGGTGTTCTCTTGGTTCCTGTAGTTTTCGGTGAACGTAAAACACCGGTAACCGGAAAAAAAGGCTTTGGGGCTTCTTCAAAGGCAGCTACATCTCTTCCTTCAATTGGGGTAACGAAAAGATTTTGTGTTGGAACAAAACATAAAAATATTCAACTTCATTCTCATTTTGGTAAAGCAATGAATTTTCGTAACTTAATAGGAAGATTTCGATACACGGGCTCAATCCGTAGTAGCACAATCGAAGCTGAAAGGTGAAATCAGGTTCAAGGCCGAGACTGTTTCGCCTGGTGAATGGGAAAGGTCGAAAGTTTCATCATCGCCTATTTTCTGATCAAAGTTTGATAGAAAAGAGAGGAAAACTTTGTTTTTTGAGTATTAAAGGCTGTCTCTTGTTTTGTTTGGTTCAGGTGGATAAGAGATCAACAAACATCTGAAGGAGTTGACCCAGGTGATGATGTGTACATCATACTGCGGTTAGATGGTCGAGTCCGCAGATCGGGTAGAGTAAGTTTTATCTAAAAACCTAACCTCTCTTGGTTTCTCATGTTCGATGCACAAATGGTTCCTGTGTTCTTGAATGATGAATATAAAAAAAACTCTGTTCTTCAGGGGATGCCGGACTGGGCAGAGATATCGCAGGAGTTGCCGCCGATGGATGACGTGCTCAGTAAGTTAGAAAGATGAAGCTTTCTTACGTATCGTATCTTCATAAAAGTAAAAAACCTAGAAGAGACTAGCGAGAGAGCTCAAAGGAGAACAAAAGGCCTGTACTGTTTGTTTGTGTTCACAAGTCCATGAGATTGATACTTGTATTTGTATATGTGATCACAGTTTCTACATATTTTAAAAAGAAACTTCTCTCTTAATTGAGTCACTGATGAACGAATTGAAAGCTTAAAGAGATGTTAGGTTAAAACTTGGAGAAGAAGAACTTTTATTAATCTTGACAACTCAAGTTATTTACAAGTGAGACAACTCATATTTATATGAGGAACTTAGACTGTTGCCCTAGACAGGTGTCCTATTGGCACATGATAGCACTAGATCCAAAAACTCCAAAGTTATTGTTGAGAAAGCTTTGTATGTGTGGTCCTGCTGCAGTGTTTTGGCGCCAAGGTTGGTGTATTGATGGGCTTCGCAAGGTCCATAAACATCTTTGGGCTTGGACCGGTTTTGCAGAGCAAAACCTCAGGAACAATTGGAGGATCCTTGTTCTTGCTAATATGAATTACATGTAGGTGAAAGCTTATAAACCGATTGGTTTTCTTTTTGTTTTAATGATCTTTTATGCACGGGCGGGTCTATTTGAACTAAAGATGTCATATGATACGTATGAAACGCGTTGATTCGGTGAGACAGAAAAATTGGGAAATATGAATTGCTCTTATAATTTTTTTACTTCTATCAACAATTTATATTATTAATGGTTCGGTAAACCAAACCGGGGGAAATTACACTAATAATTTTCTAATTCATGATTTATTTAGAAAGTGCCAGTCTAATTCTCGATTATTTTAGTTAAATAAGGGGGTTAGGTTTTTTCTTTGTTTTTGTTGGGATAACGATGTACCAACTCGTTTTTATGGTTGTTGAGAAGGGAAAACGAATCAAGGTTTTCGTATTTTATTTCTTTACAAAGTGAACCATGATGACTTTGAATACATATACGTATTTAGAATTCAGTTGTTAAATAGTTGGTGCCTTGGTGGTGCTTAATACTAAGTAAACTCTTCGTTATAGTAGACATAGTATAAAAAAAACTAAATGATCTTGGTCGAAGTCAATGATCGATGTTTAGTGAATGAAAATAACAAAATCAGATAGTGAATACTCAATTATCTAAAAGAAATACTAAGAGTAATTGTGAATCCAAATATGAATGAATAAAACAATTATGCCCCTTTATGTCATCTAGATTCAGTGCTTTCAGATCATTAAAAAAATGATAATGTTGATTATGAAAAGTCAAATGGATAATGAGAAAAGATTTGAACTCTCAAATATATCAAATCGTTTTGGCTTAATTGGTGTCGGACTGTCGGTTTTAACAAATATTCAACCACTCCCAACAATTCTCCATTACTTAATCATAATCTTTTCTAATTTCATTGTTAAGTAGCATTTCTGTTAATATCGCAAATACCTAAATAATAATATTATTTTCAAATACTTATATTTCATCTACACAAAGTTATTTCTCCAAATCAAACCTCGTTGAAAAACAAATAAAAAAAATTCGTTACTAGCATTTCGATTAAAAAACATTTTCCTCATTCGATGCTTTCTTTCTTAAAAAAACCTTATTATAATAAGAATACAAAAAGAAAAAAAGAAAGCTTCAACAACTAACAAAAACCAAAAACTGAGTCCACGCACTCACCATGTATATATAAACATTAACTTAAGCAAGAATGAGATAACACAATAGAAGATAGACCAAAACAAAATGGCCAAGTCTTTTACCCTTATGATACTCATCCTCTTCATCGTGATGATAATCTCTTCACCTCCGATCCAAGCCGGCTTCACCAATGACCTCGACGGTCTAGGGTGGGCAACGAGCGGAGTCCATGGCTCAGGCTGTCACGGTTCAATAGCAGAGTGTATCGGGGCAGAGGAAGAAGAAATGGATTCAGAGATCAATAGAAGAATATTGGCGACCACAAAATACATAAGCTATCAGTCGTTGAGACGGAACAGCGTGCCTTGTTCAAGAAGAGGTGCGTCTTATTACAATTGTCAGAACGGAGCTCAAGCTAATCCTTACAGTCGTGGTTGCAGCGCAATTGCTCGTTGCAGGAGTTAAAACTCTACAAAACAATAATATACAAACTATATATCTTCTTGATTTATATGTTTTCTTTAATTTATCCTCATAGGTTGTATTTTGGATTTGAATGTGAATAATGTTGGGTTTTATATATAGGATCCATATATTAAGTGTTTTTAATTTTATAATCTTTAAAAATATCCTATATATGTTTGATCAAACCGGCCGGTTGATTTGTATGTAAATAATTTATAAGGAGCCTTGAAGTGTTTGATTTGAATTAAAATCTTCCAATATTCATTCATGCATGTCTCTCTTTCTGTACAATAGTAAAGACCTATGTTTTGATCAAACCGGGTTTCGTTTGTACGTATAACCCCACCAGTAACGTCAAACCGGTTTAACGTGATCAAGTTGTAACAAAAATGTCACCAACTCTCAACCTAACCCTTAACAACTCTCAAGTCTCAACTCTCGGCGCGTTTGCTGGAATTATATACGTTGGCGAATTTATTTTTAAAATCACTAATTTATATATACTGTAGATTGGTTTTGAACCAAATCAGAATTAACCGTTATTTAGTTGAACCAAACCGATCGTAAGAAATTGGTTTTATCCATAATGATAGCATTTTCCTTAGGTCCATCAGTCCATGTCCATCCATGATAGCAAATTTTTTTTTTTTTTTGCTTTTCCTCAAAGGTTTCAGAAATTGAAAAAGGGTTAATTTGAATCTATTATTAGGGACTTGGAAACCTGAAAGAAACAACATAACCAACATAAGAGTATTTAACTAAAACAAAGAGCGTGAGACATTATTAAAACAACCCGAAGCAACTTGGTTCTTCTTGTCTAATCACTAAAAGCAGGATTTTTCTCAATAAAACATGTCGCTGATCAGCTCGACAACATATATGGTTCTAAATTTAAATGAGAATTATTAGGTTAAATTGGGGAAGACCACGATTGATCGTGTTCTACTTAATACAGTAGTTTGTTCGTTTGTCATCACTTGCTATCTACAATGAGATGCATTTTTTGGAATTCCAGCTTTTTATAACGAGGGGAACATTATCTTTAATAATAAAATAAGATATAGTTGAACTGTCCGTAAGGACGACCATAACAACATCAGTTAAATAAATATATGTTTTCTAGCAAATTGAATTGCATAGACGATCCAAAACTTTATACAGTACTTGTGTATCTTAAAAAAACACTATAAAACTAGTGTTTTTGGAATCATCAGAACATTCGCTTTGTCAGTTAACATGTACTCATTAACATTTTTATAAAAGTGAAAAAAACATCTTCTTCGTCTTTTGTGGAATATTTCTTACCCCATCATGATGCCCGGTCACAAATTTTCTTCCCTATTCTAAGATCGTTGGATTTGAATGGGCCGGGCCTTAAAGAGAAACCACACTAATGGGTCTTCCTTTTGTTTTTGTTTTTTTTTGAACGAATCACTAATAATGGGTCTTCCTATGGTTGCGATTTAGTTATAGCATGATGATTAGTTGACTGCACGGAAGTAGACTGACTTACTGCTCATAAAATGGCGGGATCATCGATACATACACGTGACGTGCTTAATACAACATTCGTTTCTGTCGTAACTGCTATGGAGTTTGTTGGTTATATAGTTATTACTATAGTTGACGATATTACAGATTTGAAATTCATCAGCCAGCCACCGCTCTATAACAAAAAAAAAACACGAGATTTTTAATCTAGTGTAAAACATACCACACACTTGTGTCAGCTATGCGGGTGGGTGTGATTAGATTAAAAAGAAAAACGTAAGAATAATGTGGAGCTGTAACAATGTTGTTACTTCCAAATGCCAATTAAAACGCATGTCGTCAAGTTGTCAACATGCAGCAAATATGCAAACCTCAAAAGATTTTGACGAGAAAAGAAAAAACAAAGAAAACAAGTAGCCTGGCACAAGAATATTCTAATGCTTCTCTCTCTCTCTCTCTGTCTTGTAAAATTTAAATATTGACCGTTGGATGTTTTTTTTATTATTTTAATGAGAATCTATTTATCTAAAGCCAAATTTAGTCAAAATCTCAAGTGGGGGAGCTGATTTGTTTGTATTTAATTATTATTACATCTGTCGTTTTTAATTAAATACAATACGAGAGAGTAAAATAAATAAATATAATTTTTCCTTAAAAGTTAAAGAAAAAATGGAAACTTGTTAATTTGCTTTTAGAAATTATATGACCAAACAAAAAAGGAAAATGGTAAAAAGTTAAATATGTCCAGATACGCCACACTTTTTTTTTATAAATAAATAAGAAGAAGAAGAAGAAGAGAAGAATTAAGTTATTTCAATTTCATTCCTCTTCTTATTTATCTTTCTCTGGAAGCGTCTCTTCTCTTCTTCTTTGGATCAAGCGGCGGAGACGGCGGCGTTGAATACGAACGAACGAACGAACGAGATATGGTTGAGACAAGACGTAGCTCTTCTGCTTCCAAGCGCTTTTCTTCTCCCGACACCACTACTTCTTCCTCCTCACGTCCTTCCAAACGATCCAAGGTTAATTTAAGATCGAACTCACCCCTTCTTCTCAATACCTTCTAATTGATGAGACGAGGCTAGGGTTGGGTCAATTCTCAATTCTCGATTTTTTAAATCTGGGGGCTTTTTTTTGAATTTCGTTTTCGATTTTTGTTTTTTTTTTTTGGTTTAGGCTGCGGCGGAACCGGCAGCATCTTCGTCGGCGAGTGAGGTGCCGATTGAAAACCGAGGATCGGAATCTGGAGAGCCGGAATTGAGAACTCCTGATCCGCAGACTCATGATGCGGAAAGGCCACTTACTACCACCGATGTGCCGGCCATGGAGACCGAAACAGTTCCTGAAGTTGAAGCCTTGGTGCCGCCTATCACCCCTGCAGGTTCACATCTTTGCATGTTCTCTCTCCTTTTGCTTTGCATGACATAAAAGTTTTCTCTTTTTTTTTGTTGTTGCTCATATCTGTCTTTGCCTGTGTAGGTGAAGTGGTGGTGGAACCTGAGAAATCTAAATCTTCTAAGAAGCGGACTGCTAAGGCTCAGGCTCCTTGGGCCAAGCTGATTTCTCAGTATTCTCAGGTATGTTGATTTTGCTTCTGATTACTTTGTATGTTGTTTGCATGTTGTGGGTTTTAGCTGTAATTTAGTAAAGGTCGTGGCTTTCGGCTTATTGGGTCGTGTTTGGTCTGCTGCCATGGACATATATGTTGATATTATTGGTCCTTGCGGAGCAGTTTCTGACAATGTACTGTATTTGATGAGCTTGGGCGTTTGTGTATCTCTTTTAGAAGAGAAAGCTTCTGTGTTTTGCTGTTGAAATGTTTAGTCAATGGTTAAAAAAGTAGAGGATTAGTATGAATTATGAACTAGCTAGTCTGTCGTGGGATTTTCAATTTCCTGTGACTACTACTACTAACATGTGGTTTCTGACTGCCCTTTTAATCACAATTTCAGAACCCTCATATTATCATCAGAGGCTCTGTGTTTACTGTTGGACGGCGAGGATGCGATTTATGTATCAAAGATCATTCTATGCCCACCGTTCTATGTGAAATTAAGCAGTATGAGGTAAGGACACCATCTGATTGGTCTTTCTACTAGCCCAAGGGGACAGGAAGCCTTTTTACTTATTATGTTTTTTTTTTTTGCAGCACGGAGGTCCATTAGTTGCATCGTTGGAGATAAGAGGGAATAGTCTACTTGTTCAGGTCAATGGCAAGATTTACCAAAGGAGTTCTTGTGTTAATCTGCGGGGTGGCGATGAAGTTGTCTTCAGCACCCCTGGGAAACATGCTTATGTATCCTTTTATAAGTGATCTGGAAAGTTATCCACGATCCATAATTAGGGTTTATATATATTTTTTTTTGCTTTTTATATATCTATCTATGAGGTTAGTATTATCTCTATTTTTTCTTGACTAGTGTTCAGATATTTCAGCCTCTTAAAGATGAAAATCTAGCTACTCCAGACAGAGCTTCTTCATTGAGCTTTTTTGAAACACAGACTGCCCCTCTGAAAGGGCTTCATATTGAGACGAGAGCAGGAGACTCTTCACCAGTTGATGGGGCCTCTTTATTGGCGTCTATATCAAAGTTGCATAATGTCCCTTTTCTACCACCTACATCTAAAAGTGTCAAAAGGCAGCAAAATTCAGAGGTTCCTGTGCTACCTTCTAGCTGCAATGATTGTATCCTGGATGTTGACATGAACGATGATGATATTAATGATGATCATGCTGCTATTGCTTCAACGGATAAAACTGCAGCTTCGACCTCTTGTGCTGCCAACGATGACCAGAATGCAGATGGAAATGGAATGGATCCTTTTCAAGAAGCTGAAGGTGGAAACATTCCTGGTTCTCGTTTTGAAATTCGACCAATTTTTAGCTTACTTGGGGATCCTTCTGAATTTGATTTAAGAGGTAGCATTTCCAAAATACTGGTGGATGATCGAAGAGAATTGAGGCAAGCGCCGAAAGCTTATGACCGTCCATCAGCTTTGGTATCAGCTAGACGTCAAGCACATAAGGATACTCTGCGGGCAGGGGTGCTCAATCCTCAGGACATACAAGTTTCTTTTGAGGACTTCCCATATTTCTTAAGGTCAGTAGTGCTCTTAATTTCTATCATACTTTGCTATGGCAAGATGGAAAATATGTATTGTGGTGTTTCAAGTTTGGATAAATAACTTTCTGAATTTTCACAGTGGCATAACTAAGGATATTTTGAGAACATCAACATATGTCCATATGAAGTGTGAAAGCAAGTATGTAAAGTATGGATCAGACTTGTCAACGTCGTGCCCCCGCATCTTGCTCTCTGGACCAGCTGGTATGAGGAAAACTCTGAACAAAGTTTTGTTTATAATTTTTTGGTTCTTCATTTTCATTTTCCTAACAAAATTCACATCTGGGATATTTGAAGGCTCTGAGATATATCAGGAAACGTTGGTAAAAGCGCTTGCTAAAAGTTTTGGGGCCAAATTAATGATTGTTGACTCTCTCTTGTTACCTGGGGTAAAACTTTCATTCTTTTTCCTTTTCTTACGGAGTGTTTTTATGCATATTCATAACAGATTTTATGTCTGTTAAAATCGTGAGCATATTTGTATTAAATCGGCACTCTTTACTATTGGTTTCAAATTTTTAGAAGCTATATGTCCGGGCAATCTGTTTTTTTGGGATTTAACAGTACTGGTAGCATTGATTCTCTACTGTTTCTGGATGGCTTCAGGGTTCGAAAGCCAAGGAAGCAGATTCTACCAAAGAAAGTTCTAGGCATGAAAAAATTTCGGTGCTTGCTAAACGAGCTGTACAGGTTGCACAAGCTGCTGTTATGCAGCATAAGAAACCAACTTCAAGTGTTGAGGCTAATATTACAGGTGGATCAACACTGAGTTCTCAGGCTATTCCGAGGCAAGAAGTGTCAACTGCAACCTCAAAAAGTTACGCCTTCAAAGCAGGTATGGTTGCTTATGTCTTATTTTTCAGTTTTGTTGTTGTGCCACTTTTTATGTTACTGAACAAGCGTTTCTGTAATTCTTAGGTGATCGAGTAAAGTTTGTAGGTCCTTTAACTAGTTTACTTGCTTCTATCCAAGCCCCACTTAGGTATTGTTCGTTGTTTTTATTTTATTATTTTGTTTTGAGGTATTTTCTTCTGATGTAGATTGTTATCAAAACTCTTTTCTTTTTCATGCTATTCTTTCTAGGGGACCGGCATACGGTTTCCAGGGAAAAGTACTACTTGTGTTTGAAGACAATGGATCTTCAAAAATCGGGGTTAGATTTGATAAGTCGGTACCAGATGGCAATGATCTTGGTGGCCTATGTGAAGACGACCATGGTTTTTTTTGTACTGGTAATTCCCGTGCTAATAAGTAATATCTACATATTTTCATTTAAAAAGTTAAATGTAGTAATGATATTCTTTGTATGCAGCGAGTTCACTTCGTTTGGAAAGTTCTTCCAGTGACGATGCTGATAAACTTGCCATCAATGAAATCTTTGAGGTAGTTCTTACCACTTTTGGCTGCCTCTCTATATAATATGAACATTATTTCATAGTTCTTGTGAAGTACAGAGACCCTTTAACCCGTCTTGAATGATATTGTAGGTGGCTTTTAATGAAATTGAAAGAGGATCATTGATATTGTTCCTGAAAGACATTGAGAAATCTGTGTCGGGGAACAGTGATGTGTATATAACTTTGAAGAGCAAGCTGGAGAATTTACCTGAGAATATTGTTGTTATAGCCTCACAAACCCAGTTGGACAGCCGAAAGGAAAAAGTAGGATTTCTATTCAATCTCTCTTAGGCTGTTTTAATCTTCTTAAGTTTCTCCCAAAATGGTTAATTTGATTGGTTGATATATCATTTGCAGTCCCACCCTGGAGGTTTCTTGTTCACAAAGTTTGGCAGCAACCAGACAGCATTGCTGGATCTTGCATTTCCGGTATGACAACCCTACTCATCTCTAATAATTTCCATTTTGTTAAGACTGCAAAGCATGTAATTGACGATGCAGCTTATACACGTATGCAAAAATTACATACTCTCTCTCTCTCTCTCTCTCTCTCTTTGATGTGTTGGAAGTGATTTTTCATGGCATCTGCAGGATAACTTTGGTGGTAGACTGCAGGACAGGAACAAAGAAATGCCTAAATCAGTGAAACAGATTACGAGGCTATTTCCTAACAAAGTGGCCATCCAGCTACCTGAGGTTTGAGCCTTTTTGCCCCTTTTAGTTGTCTAAAGCCATTTGTTTCTTTTTTATTTCATTATCTTTTTCTTCTTATAACAAAATAGGATGAAGCTTTACTGGTGGACTGGAAGAATAAACTTGAACGTGACGCAGAGATCCTGAAGGCTAAAGCTAATATCACCAGCATCCGTGCAGTAAGCATCTTTCAATGAAGTCTCGTGTCTATCTAAATGTTCCTGGTTTTCTTTGTTTTGTGTGTGCGTTTCCTTATGTTCTGTTAATGGTTGTTGCAGGTTCTTAGTAAAAACCATCTAGTCTGCCCTGACCTTGAAACCTTGTGCATCAAAGATCAAACCTTTCCTTCTGATAGTAGGCATCTTTAACCTTTTCCTTCTGTTTTTCTTCCTTGACAATCCGATTATTTGTCTAACCAAAAACCCTATGATTAATAGGTGTGGAGAAAGTGGTTGGCTGGGCTTATGGCCATCATCTTATGAACTGCTCAGATCCTACAGTCAAAGACAATAAGCTTATCATCTCGGCAGAAAGGTGATCCTTCGATAGAAACTCTGAAATATAGATCATGAGGATTGCGGTTGTGATATTTTCTTTCAAATAACCGTTTGGCGTTTGTTGCAGCATCACATATAGCCTGCAGATGTTGCATGAGATTCAAAACGAAAACAAGAGCACAAAGAAATCTCTCAAAGTAATATTCATAAATCTGATGCTACTTTGCCTCCCAAATAACTTTTGGATATTTAACAATTACTATATTAATATAGGATGTTGTTACTGAGAATGAATTCGAGAAAAAACTCCTATCAGACGTCATTCCTCCAAGTGATATCGGTGTATCTTTTAATGATATCGGGGCTTTGGAAAATGTTAAAGACACCTTGAAGGAGTTGGTGATGCTTCCTCTTCAAAGACCCGAATTGTTTGGCAAGGGCCAGCTTACAAAGGTATGTTTATCGCTACTAGTTTTCAAATATCTGTTTCATCTCCGCAAAGTGGAAATTGCAGTATAACTGTTTTTTCAATGCAGCCTACTAAGGGTATACTGTTGTTTGGACCTCCTGGTACGGGGAAGACAATGCTGGCAAAGGCAGTAGCAACCGAGGCTGGTGCAAACTTCATCAATATATCAATGTCCAGCATTACCTCAAAGGTATTTATTACTTGAAACGGTCACCTGACTCTGTAATGTTTCCTATTGAGATTAGACTTGACATCTAGATTTCTTGCAGTGGTTTGGCGAGGGAGAGAAGTATGTTAAAGCTGTTTTCTCATTAGCAAGTAAGATAGCTCCAAGCGTCATTTTTGTCGATGAGGTATGTTGCATGAAGTTAAGAACAGCTCTCCTCCGCTTTACATTTTCTTTTTCCTTCTGAAAATCTTTTGAATGGGAACGAAATTATTTAGGTTGATAGCATGTTGGGAAGACGTGAGAATCCAGGAGAACATGAAGCTATGCGTAAGATGAAGAACGAATTCATGATAAACTGGGACGGCTTACGCACAAAGGATAAAGAAAGAGTTTTAGTACTGGCTGCTACCAACAGACCATTCGACCTTGACGAAGCAGTTATTAGACGGCTTCCCCGAAGGTAGTAAACCGTCAGTTATTCTCTGTTTTATGTGTCTTTTGTCATCATCTTTGAAGAATCGCTTAGAGTAGATCTTCTGTGCAGGTTGATGGTTAATCTCCCTGATTCAGCAAACAGATCAAAGATCTTGAGCGTAATTTTGGCGAAAGAAGATATGGCACAAGACGTAAATTTAGAAGCTATAGCAAATTTGACAGATGGGTACTCAGGGAGTGACTTAAAGGTCTGTAATTTCCTCCATCCAATGCAGAAACTTGAAAATCCGTTTTCATATAAACCCACATTCTAAAACAATTGTTTTGGTTTGCAGAATCTTTGTGTGACGGCGGCACATCTTCCTATCCGAGAGATTCTGGAAAAAGAAAAGAAGGTATGGCTCTGTTTTAAAATGGTAAAGGGTTATGGTCTGTGGTTTTGAATAACTGAAAACTAAAATGTCATGGGGTTTGTTGACTTGCAGGAGAGAGGTGTGGCTGAAGCGGAAAACCGACCAATGCCTAAGTTATATAGCAGTACAGACATAAGACCCTTGACGATGAATGACTTCAAGGCCGCACATGATCAGGTTTGAGAATCTGAAACACACAAGAAATCATAGTTTGAGAGTCCACAGGTTTTTGGGATTTTAAAATGGTAATGATATTTGTGGTTGTAGGTATGTGCGAGTGTGTCGTCTGATTCATCGAACATGAACGAGCTTCAGCAGTGGAACGAGCTGTATGGAGAAGGAGGGTCGAGGAAGAAGACATCTCTGAGCTACTTCATGTAAAAAGAGAGAAAGAGAAAACAGAGAGATCGTGTTTTCGTCTGTTTATGAATAAGTTTATATAACTCTCTTTTGATCCTTAGTTCTTTAATTTATATAGAAATTATGTACAGAGAGAGAGAAAAAGAGAGAAGAGAGAGTCCCTCTTGAATTGTCTAATATGGGTTTTGTTGGTTCTCGATTCTTTTCTATCTCCAAAAATATTCTTGTCTAATATAGATGAGATGTACAATATCTATTTTACATTTGCTTAATGATGTTACTATATG
The DNA here is from genome assembly GCF_000633955.1 of Camelina sativa. NCBI lineage: Eukaryota > Viridiplantae > Streptophyta > Magnoliopsida > Brassicales > Brassicaceae > Camelina > Camelina sativa. The sequence continues at coordinate 824,126 of NC_025701.1, read as the reverse complement.
TGATGATGCCTACACATTTAGCCCACACATTTAGAGTCCCTTAGATATCCCATAAATTTCGTATATATAAAGTGAAAAATTGAAAGAAACCCTACAAGCTCCTGGGCGATATTAATCGAGGTTGGTCTCGAGGCTGGTCTCACATTGCTTGTTTTTTGAGAAATAAAAGGAAAAGATGTACAGAACTAACACAATAATAACTGTTAATCAAATAATAACAATTTTTTAAAAATTATATTAAATATTAAATAAATCAATTAATAATAATATTAATATTATTTTTAATGTATATAAAATAAATTTACATTTGATTTTAAAATAAAATTTGTGAATTAAATTTTAGATACATCATATTAAATACTAATAGTTAATATTAACCTACAATAAAACTTAATTTAAAATATTATTTAGTTTTTATTTACGATATACACATCTTTAAAATTTATTTTACTATTCATACAATTTCCAAATAAAGATTTTAAATTAATTTAACATGACATTTTGTATCAAATATATTTTTCTGCTAATATATTATGAAAAATATGAATATTATTGTATTATAAAATTAAAATATTATTAATAAACATAATTTTTATTTATTTTAAAATTGAAAAACGAATTTTAATATTTATTTATTTTTTGTTCCATTTGTTCCTCATCAATTTTGGGGAGGAACATTTTTGGTCTAATGTTCCTCATTTGATGAGAAATGTAGAGGAATGCCGAGGAAATAATAATCTTTGTAAATGGTAAAAAAATTTTTGAGGAATCAAGAGAATATCATATTCCTCCTCGTTTTTTTCCTAAATTTTGGTTACCAGTTGGAGCCTTACTCTCTTACGTAGGTTGGATTCAGATTGTTTATCTTTGTCTCCCACTTAAATCAGATGGGAAACCATGCTAGCCGAAACGCTCCACAAGCATATAGCTATGCTCCCGTCAAAATTTGGTGGGAGATAGAAAATTGTCTGATACCTCATGGGATTGCCTCACTCATAACTATGTCTTTGAGAGCTAGGGGTTACATGGGTCATGTTGATATCACGACAGTTATCGCTCATGATGGTCGGCTTACAAGAGTTATCCGAGAAAAATTACTTGATCCGGCAATTGGGGTGACTATGCACAGTTGCGGCTTCAGAATATTTATTGTCACCAAAAAAAAAAAATTAGAAATGAATTTTTAATTTGGTCAATCCAAAAAAGTGACCAACGTCTGCACTTTTTGGATTGACCAAATTAAAACTTCATTTCTAATTGTTATTTTATATATATATATATATACTTATCAGCAAAGTCATAATTTAAATAAAGATATGAAGAACTTCATGAGATATGTGATAGTCTGATATGATGATAGCCTAATATTATGACAAGATATGGGCGCATTAATGTATATATATCGTATACATATATCTTGTCATCATATCAGGCTATCATATATCATACATATCTCATGAAACTTTATATCTTTATTTAAATTATAACTTTGCTGATCAGTATATAAAAAATAGTAATAATAATAATAAATACCTTTTTTTGTTCTAGTCCCCCATATACTAATAAAGAAGCATTTAATGCTGATATGTCGTCGCTAGAGCAATTTGAAGATTTAATTGTAATTAAGCATCTCAAGATAAACATATTTACAAAAATAAGTCTTTTGATTCATTAAATGTGCCATTAAAATATATAAAAAAATATTTATTTCATTATTATTTACATAAATGTGTCAGTGGAATATATAAGGTAATGTTTCTTTATATTAGTTTTTTTAAAATAAAAGACTTCATCAACTATATAAAAAAATATAGTTAATAATTTCATTTTCATTTTCATAACATATTTAATTATTTAAAGTAAATTACATTTCATAAACTATTAAAAAACTTATTCATCTATTTAAATTTTTGAAATACAAAACTTATTCTCCAATTTTAAAAAATTTGATGACTATTCAAGTACTCCCTCTGTTTCACAATAAGTGTCATTTTAACACATTTCACACAAATTAATAAAATATTAAAATATACATATATGTCCTTATTTAATGGGTTAATTTAGTCATAGATTAAGTGTAAAACTATAAAATATAATGAAAAATATGCAATGAAAATATAATATAGTGCATTGACATTATTACAATAATCTTAAAAATGAACAAAAGGAGTATATATTAAAAATTAATTATTACAATAATCTTAAAAATAAATAATATTATTACAATTATCACAATAATTAACATTATCTTTCCACATTTCACGGTGAAATATATTTTTACACAAAATAATTAAATGTAAATTTGAATAAAATATAAAAAAATTATGTGTAAAATTATTATTATGACACCTTAAATTCTAAATAATAATTTTACATGTAATAATTTTATTTGAGTCGATTTATCCGGCAATTAAACAAAGTTGAAAGTAGTATTTTTGATCACTATGTTTATATAGAAGTGAGTATTTACAAAAAAAATAAAATTATTAATTAACTGTATATTTTCCTTAATCCTTTTTCTATTTTTTTTGTAGAATTAATAACTTAAAATTAAAAGTAAGTAAATAATATTATAATTTCGAATTTTATGATATATATATATATATATATATAATCTCCTAATAATTATTTTAAAAAACTTTGTATTTTTTAATAAATTCAGTAATTTTGATAATTAGTTTTTTACATTATTAATATTAAATTTCTCTTTTTAAATATTAACTGTTTACACTTGTCAAAATCTGAGATTGATAACTTAACACATGTCAAAATATTGTTAATGACTAATTTTCAAAACCCAACTTTATATAATAAGATATATCGTTATTTATTTATTTTTTTGGTAGAAAGTGCTAACTAAGTTATATAGCACGTGGGATTTTGCTTTAAAATTTACAAGTAAACAAAAAAAATGTTTTCGAAGTCTTACTGCTGATTAGGTGTTATTTCCCAAGGTTAGGGGATTGGGTCGATTTGATTTTGCGTATGTCGATTTCGATTAATCGTTGAAAGAAGAAACGGAGAAACTTATTTTGGAGAGAAAAATAAAAAATGACCAATAATATGGTGACACGTTGGATGTCTTCAAGGTGGCGGAGAGACATAAATAATTTGGTCTAGACGTTTTCACCTATTCATATAGGAGTATTATTTTATTTTTAGCCCACACATTTAGATAGCCCATAAGTTTCGCATATATAAAGTGAAAAGTTGAAAGAAACTTTAGAAGCTGCGACTGCTCACAAGGTCGAGAACTTGCCGTCTGTAGATCCCCTCTTCTTTCCTGGGCGATATTAATCGAGGTTGGTCTCACGTTGCTTATCTGTTGCTCAATTGCTTTAGGTTGGAGTTTTGAATTATTTCACGTCTGATTGATTTTATAATTAATGTTAAAAGGATGTTGAAGAACGAGGCGTACGTGGAAGGTAAAACGTCGGTGTGGTGGGATATTGACCGCTGTCCGGTTCCCGTTGGTTACGATGCTTGTCGGGTCGGTCCGTGTATACAATCGGCGTTGGAGAAGTTAGGCTGCTCTGGTCCTCTCACCATCACTGCTGTGGGCAACTTAAAACACACACCTGAGCACGTCCTGCGAGGGTTATCTTCCTCCGGAATCGTTGTTAAACACAGCCCATGCGGTTATTATTCTCATCTCTTTCTATAACTATCCTAACAATACATAGAAATAGTTTAGACTGTTTAGCTTAGTATTTTAGTTTATTTTAGTTTAGACTGTTTAGCTTTCTCTTTTAATTAGGGTTTAGATTCTCAGCTGGCTGTATTTTTGGGGTTTTTTTTATTGAATTTCCTTTCCTTTACTGCATCAGGCGGCAGAAACATTTCGACTTACATTCGTAATTGGACACTCGACAATCCACCTCCGGCTAAAATAATGTTCATATCCGATTCCTTCGGTGTTAAGAGCGTCTCTCGTTCTCTTTCCTGGCTACAAGCTCGTGGGTTCAACATTCTCCTGGCTTGTGAAGATACTCTTAATCAAGCTTCAGCCACTTGTGCTGGGTGGCTCTGGAAAACCTTACTTGAAGGTGTTTGTTCTCTCTCTCTCTCTCTCTCTCTAACCATCCAAAATCGTTTTTTTCTGAACTAGATGGCTTTTTTTATCTCACTGATATGAAATGTATTCAGGGGAGACAACAAGAAGACAGCCTCTTCAAACCGGTGAATCTGCCCGTTTTTTTTGCACCGTATGCGTTGATGTTAAAAGCTACGAGTGTTTTTCATGCCAAAGCCTTGCAGATTTCACCATGCATCTCTGGGGTAAAGAACATGGAGCTAGAGTAAGCATCCTACCTCTCTGCTTGAATAATACACTTGCCCATTCATTGTCTAACTGTTGGGTCCATTTGAGTAACAACCTCCATGTTATTGGTTGTCTAACTGTTGGGTCCATTTGAGTAACAACCTCCATGTTATTGGTTGTCTAACTGTTGGGTCCATTTGAGTAACAACCTCCATGTTATTGGTTGTCTAACTGTTGGGTCCATTTGAGTAACAACCTCCATGTTATTGGTTGTCAAGCAGGAGTTTGATTGCACGCCTCGGGATCTAACCATTGACAAAGACTACTTGAAGATGATGGCCGGAGATGATGATGATGATTCTAGTTCTAATAGGATAGTGAAGGAATTGCTTGAATCTTTGGAAACCTAAGGTGCTTAACGCAAAAAAAAATCTGATATCTCTGAAAGCATGCAGTAACTAGACTCCAAATAGATAATATCCTGATATTTTTTTATTTTTTGTGACTTTGGTTGTCTCTAAAACATTGTAGGTAGAGTTGAGCAAGAGGATGAAGAAGTCGAATAAGAGGAAGACTATGTCGAGAAGGGACGTGAAAACATGGTGAATGGTTGTGACTATTGGTTGTTCTTATTTCTTGTGGTGAATTGTTTTTTTCCTTTTAATTATTATCTAAGGTAACCGCCGGATATTATGTATGGGTTTGAGGGCAAATCATTAAAGTTTGAATGTTGAACTAAAACTTTATCATAGGAAAATAAAATTAGACTCTACCGAGATGTATAATTAAATTAAATATGCAAATCATCAAAATGCTTTATTAAATATGGCTGGCTTATCCTATTTTGTTCGCACGGGCGGTTTAAATTGCTGGAAGAAAACCCGTCCGTACAGGAGTTTTGGACCCTAGTGTGATATGTCGGCCAATAATTAGTTAAAGGTTGTGGGCCGAGTAAATATGAATGGGCTTCTTGTTATGAGGCCCAAAAAGAAAAGAGAGCCCCTCTTGAATTGTTGTCTAAATATGGGTTTTGTTGGTTCTCGATTCTTTTCTATCTCCATAAAAATTCATAAACATCATTAATATTAGATGAGATGTATATAATCTATTTTACATTGCTTGATGTCTTGATGATGTTACTTAGAGGGGTGTTAGATGTGTTTTACTTGTTTAAATTTAATATCTTCATCAACCACCTAATACAAAATTAATGAAAAAAAATGATAAGATTGCTGTAACTGGAATAAGATTTGTACAATATACATTTGAATAAGACGCCAGCGGTTCACATTATACCAAGAATAAGGTTCTCTCTTAACAAGTTGATTGATCGAGTTTTTTTTTTTTTTTTTTTTTTTTTTGTTTTTATGGGTTGCGATTGAATACAAATGTTTAAAAAAAAAAAAAAAGTCGACCTTTTATTGTGACGTTGACCAAAATTTTCTTTTCTTAATAGCAAGCAAAAAAAATATCTCAACGTCAATACAGCTGACAAAATGAGATTGAGACGTGGCCGGCCCTGTTCTTTTTTTTTTTT
>NC_025701.1:816020-818248 GCF_000633955.1 Camelina sativa | reverse complement strand
TTTTTTTTTTTTTTTTTTTTTTTTTATGGGTTGCGATTGTATACAAATGTTAGAAAAAAGTCGACCTTTATTGTGACGTTGATCCTCTGAGCTGGAATATAGATAATATATCAACAAATCAAATTTTCTTCTCTTAATAACAAGCAAAAAAATATCTCAACAAGAATAGAAAACTATAGGTTATATATAAAAAAAGGATAGACCTTTTTCGTGGTTAGAAAACGTCACGTATTAAACGCTATAAACACAGCTGACAAATGAGATTGAGACGTGGCCCTCTCTTTTTGTTTTTTTTTTCTTTCTTTCTAAAGTTAAAAAATCTCATCTTTGAAAAGTCAACGTTTTGGTCGCTTCGGTGGTGGTGACGTGTACCGTATATTTAATTCATTCAGCTCTGAGAACCATTGATTGAATGAATGAACCTTCAAGAACCCCCAAAAATATCAGAAACAATTCGCTCTCCTTCTTCTGCTTCTAGACGATGTCGTCAGCCATGGATGTTATGACTCACTCTTCAAGCTTTCTCCTTCCTACCGAAGAAACTCCAGGGAAGAGATACGCTCTCGTTGTTCTTAACCAGAATTTACCGCGATTCACTCCTCTTCTCTGGGAACATGGTACCTTCTTCTCTCTCTCTCTCACGCTCTCTTCCTTCTTCTCTTTAGTTATACATATGCGAGAATTAGGGTTTTGTTAATTTTGGTATAGAACAGCAAAACTTCGTCTCTGTGCTGATGGCGGCGCTAATCGCATCTACGACGAGTTACCTCTCTTCTTCCCTCATGAAGATGCTTCCTCCATTCGTCACAGGTTCTCTCCTAAATAAGCTTTTGAACTCTTTTTCCATATACAGATGAAATTACTTATTTTAGTTCTCCCCCTTGAAACTGAAAGTGCCTTAATTTTTAGCTCGAGATTTTGTTCTGTAGTACGAGTGTGTTCATAGCTTCATAGATTAGATTTCAGGATATGACTTTCTCTAGAAACTGTAAAAATCTTGTCTTTAATAAACACAAAAAGACTGTTCTGAGATTTTGTATTGGGAATGTATTAGGTATAAGCCGGATGTTATCAAGGGAGATATGGATTCTATTCGCCCTGATGTCCTCGACTTTTATCTCACCTTGGTAAGCAAGCTCCTCCTTGTCTTGTTTTTTAATCCAATAGATTTCACATTGTTTTGTTTTTTGTTTAGATCTAATCTAACATTGGCTTTTCTCTGCTTTTGCTTCTCTGCTTTTTGTGCCTGCCTTATTCAGGGAACCAAGGTCATAGATGAATCTCATGATCAGGATACCACAGATCTTGATAAATGCATTGTTTATATCCGTGACTCTGCTTCCAATCAAGAGACTTCTAGAGTAAGTTCATCTTTCTATTACAAAGCAGCTCTTGTGTTTTTTGTTTGTCTTCTTCATCAATATATAAAAAGATTGATTTTTTTCTTTCTCTGGCAGTTCCAGATTCTTGCCACTGGAGCACTCGGGGGAAGGTTTGATCATGAAGCCGGTAATCTCAACGTCTTGTATCGATATCCAGACACAAGGATTGTCCTTTTATCTGATGATTGCCTCATCCAACTCCTCCCAAAGACTCATCTACATGAAATACACATTCACTCTTCTCTTGAAGGTCCTCACTGTGGACTCATCCCTATTGGTACTCCATCTGCCAAAACCACTACTTCTGGGCTTAAATGGGATCTCAGTAAGTATATAACATTTTTTTTTGCATCTTCATAATCAGCATCATAATCTTCATAGATCGATCTAATTATTGTTTGTATCTGTTTGTTATGATCGTCTTTAAAGGCAACACTGAGATGAGATTTGGTGGGTTGATAAGTACATCAAACTTGGTTAATGAAGAGAAGATCACAGTCGAATCGGATTCGGATCTTCTCTGGACTATTTCTATCAAGAAAACTGGGCTTCCGGTAGAAAACAATACACCTTAGGCGCTCGCTGTAAAAAAAGAAGACTCTTTAGTAATATTATTCCTGGTGCATCTAATAACTTAAACATTATTTTTGTTGTTTTTAATTTCACTATTCGAGCTAGTAATACTTGGCTGTACCACTACTGTCGTTCTTTGAACATTATTAGATGCTTTTTTAAACGAGATCTATTTCTTTGGTTTTGTCATTTTCATGTGGGACTTCTTTGATTTTTATCGTAGTCAGAAGGTGACTGGGTGTTGGTAAAACGCACGTAGACAGACACACACAC
>NC_025701.1:805920-815679 GCF_000633955.1 Camelina sativa | reverse complement strand
GATATCCAGACACAAGGATTGTCCTTTTATCTGATGATTGCCTCATCCAACTCCTCCCAAAGACTCATCTACATGAAATACACATTCACTCTTCTCTTGAAGGTCCTCACTGTGGACTCATCCCTATTGGTACTCCATCTGCCAAAACCACTACTTCTGGGCTTAAATGGGATCTCAGTAAGTATATAACATTTTTTTTTGCATCTTCATAATCAGCATCATAATCTTCATAGATCGATCTAATTATTGTTTGTATCTGTTTGTTATGATCGTCTTTAAAGGCAACACTGAGATGAGATTTGGTGGGTTGATAAGTACATCAAACTTGGTTAATGAAGAGAAGATCACAGTCGAATCGGATTCGGATCTTCTCTGGACTATTTCTATCAAGAAAACTGGGCTTCCGGTAGAAAACAATACACCTTAGGCGCTCGCTGTAAAAAAAGAAGACTCTTTAGTAATATTATTCCTGGTGCATCTAATAACTTAAACATTATTTTTGTTGTTTTTAATTTCACTATTCGAGCTAGTAATACTTGGCTGTACCACTACTGTCGTTCTTTGAACATTATTAGATGCTTTTTTAAACGAGATCTATTTCTTTGGTTTTGTCATTTTCATGTGGGACTTCTTTGATTTTTATCGTAGTCAGAAGGTGACTGGGTGTTGGTAAAACGCACGTAGACAGACACACACACAGAGAGAGTCTCGTATAAGAAGAATCTTCCCACTGCAACCAAAACTCTTTTCCTCTTTTGCATCTTCAAACACAAAACAGATATCTCTTCTTGATCTTTCTTGTCGACTCAGCTCAGGCAATGAGTTTGATTCTTCACCTTTTGACAATTAAACTCATCATACATATTCCCTCTCGATCACCTTTCGAGCAAATAAAGATGACGTTCCTGTTGGCCCAAGTCCATTACTACGAAGACCATTATTTATTGGTATTTTTTTTTTTGCTTTAATAACGTGTTTTGGTTAATTTCCTTTTTCTTGTTTTCTAAGAAAGGCTTCTTTGGGTGTTTAAAGTCTTTTTTATTTTATCTTCCCCTACGTCGGTTCGGTTGTGAGCTAGGCTAGAAACTATATAAGTGTTCTTGGGGTTTTAAGGTTTTGGGGCAGCTTTTGATCATCAAAACAAGAAGTCGGTCTCAAGAGATTATTTTGATTGAGCGAAGTAGGTCTGATCAAGAGTAATAATATATCTTCTCTTGGTTGAGCTACATTACCAAGTCCTTACGCTGCGCCAATTCCCAACTCTGTGTCTCTCTCTCAGGTTAATAATAATTTCTCCAACACTACTCCGAAACGATTACAGCCGTGTTCCTCTCTCTCTCTCTGACTCTGAATTGTGCTTTCTTCGTTAGGGTATTTTACAAGAGTCGTCTTGAATAATGATGAAGAAGGCTACGCCGGAGGAGGCTCGGGCCGTAACACGGGTCTTTTGGGACATCAAGATGTGCCCTGTTCCCGATGGCTTTGATCCTCGCCTTGTCCGTCCGTGTATGTCAATGTTCTTGGAGAAGAAAGGCTACCATGGTCTTCTCAACGTCACTGCCTTTGGCGAACTTTCGGACGTCCCTATTGAAACTCTTAGTGGGGTCTCTTCCAGTGGTGTTCATCAGATAGATGTTTGATGAAAGAGCGTTGGCCAATAGAACTACGGCCGCATTCTAAGCATTCCCAAAACCCAAATTCAGCCGTTTCTGACATCTGTCCTCTGTGTTGAGTGTTGTTGAAATCTACTCTTTTAACTTTTTTTTTTTCTTTTTCTTTCCACAGACTCAGGGGAACTCGAGGAGGATAACAGCGGTGAATATCCCTTCTCGTGCAGTGAACAGCCCTTCTCGATTTGCTCAGTATGCAGCTACAAGACTTATTTCCATTGGGCTGAAAGGTTTACCATTGATTCTGCCTTTGAAAGGTTCACCATGCATCTGGATAGTACATCCCATCAACAGAAGGTAATTAATCATAGCACGGACTTGTTTATTTTTGTCATTGTCTTTGACTATTTTTTGTCATTGTCTTACTATTGTGGTTGTCTTTTTTTTGTTTTCTTCTGATTGGCAGTTGTCTACACTGCCTACTATAAGTAGGCAACTCCAATACATGAGTGCACCAGTAAGTGAACTTCCTGAGAAAAACATGGAGGCAGTAACATCGGTCTTTTGGGACATCAGGACGTGTCCGGTTCCACCTGGCTGTGATCATCGTCGGGTCGGTCCGTGTATTAAACGGTTTTTGGGAAATAAAGGTTATTCTGGTCCTCTCACCATCACTGCCATTGGGTCACTAACAGACTTCCCTCGTGACTTTCTGGAAGAAGTCTATTCCAGTGGAGTCTCTCTACATAACGCTTTCGGCGGTTAGTATCTTCTCATCTTTGTGCCTTTCTTAGTAATAGTTATGGATGGATGTTTTTCTTGTTGAATAGAGTGTCTCAAGTCTTTATTTTCTGAAACAGAAACAGCGTTTGTAGACACTTTGGATGGACTTATTATTGATTTTACCTTCAAGAATGAACCTCCAGCTAATATAATGGTTATATCCGACGGAAAATACTTCACTTCGAAAGATTCTTTCAAGCTAGAATCGACTGGATACACTATTATGCGATCTAATACTCTGCCAGGTTTGTGCCTATAATCTCTAACTGTTTACTTTCCACAGATTCAAGGGCACTTGAGTATAATTTTTATTTATTTTCCATTGATTCAGAAGTTGAGGATGATTTAGAAGTTGAGGAAGTTGAAACGAGTGAGTCTGCCTTCTGGATTTGCTCTGTATGCGACATGGATACACCTTCCCAAGGCTTTAAAAGCTTCATCAATCATGTTCATAGTAGGCAACATCAACAGGAGGTAATAATTAAAGCAAACTTGTATTAATACATTTTGTCATTGCACTTTTTGTTTGCCTAATTCTGACCTCTCCTGCTCTCCTGCACTTATGTAGTTGAGGGAATGGGTTGCCTTTGAATCATTGGGTCGAGAATAAGAAGAAGTGAAGAAGGCCCGTTTTTCAAGTCTCGTTTCCTTAAGAAGAACTTATGCTTATTTTCTCGTTTCTTGTTTGTTTTGTTTCTTGGTACTAATAATACTTTTGGTATTAGACTTATTTAAGTAAGAGAGAAACTCATGGAATGGCTAAATGAACTTATGGTTACGTTTCATGCAATCAATCACGAAAGAAAATTAAGAGCCCAAAAGAAAATGGTTACGTTTCATGCAATCAATCACTGAAAGTGCACCACTAAGTCGGGGCTGTAGTATTCAAGAAAGTCACTTAAGTCTCTTTCTCGTTCGTTTCTCATAGTACTGTAGAAGCGAAGCGGAAGAAGATTAATAAAAAAAAAAACCTAAACTCACTCTTTTTGCTCTGAGATTTTCTTTGCGAATTTGGGCCGGCGTTGATGGAGCTACGCTCCCACAAGAATGCGATTCTTCCGGTTACTAGTAGTAGCGAAGGTAATCTTATGTTTCTTCTTCTTCGTGGTAAAGAAGAAATCGACTGGATACACTATTATGCGATCTAATATTCTGCCAGGTTTCTGTTAGTTAAGATACACTCTTATCTCATTCAGGGAATATACGAATCTATTGTATAGTTAAGATCTCATTAGATATGATTCTCATATGTATATATACTTCCTATGATGAATGTGAATGATCATCGAGTGTTCTACATTTACATGGTATCAGAGCGCCAAACGATCTCGCAATCCCTCTCTCTCTTTTCTTCTTAATTCTCGATCTTTTCTCTCCCTCTCTCTCGATCTCTTCTCTTCTCTCGCCATGGCTGCTCCCACACCTACTTCATCTGACAAGCCGTTTGGCATCAGCCAGATTCGAGCTTACATCCCCATCATCCTCGATCTGGAAAAGATGAATGTGTGGCGTGAACTGTTCGAGACCCACTGTCTCACATACGGTGTCCTTGGTCACCTCGACGGTACAACCGTCGCCTCTTCGGACTCGGATAAGGCGTGGAAGGAACGTGATGGTCTCGTTAAAATGTGGATTTACGGAACCATCGCTGATTCCCTCACCGAGACGATTCTCAAGCCAAAGAGCACCGCTCGGGATCTCTGGCTTTCACTTGAAGGCAATTTTCGCGATAACAAGGAAAATCGTGCCTTGCAATTGGAGAATGAACTCCGTACCATCACCATCGGTGATCTCTCTGTCCAGGAGTATTGCCGCAAGATCAAATCTCTCTCCGATCTCCTCACCAACGTCGACTCCCCAGTCTCTGACCGTCAACTCGTTATGCACTGCCTCAATGGTCTTAACGAGAAGTTTGACGGCATCCACAATGTTATCCGTCATCGCACACCGTTCCCAAGTTTCAGCACTGCTCGTTCCATGCTCCAATCAGAAGAGGATCGGCTTAAGCAGCAGCTCCGTCACACGACACCTTCTCCCGTGGCTACCACATCATCACCCACTGTGCTCTACTCCGCCGATAACGCCTCTCCTCCGACCCACAACAATCACAACAACAACACGAACCGGGGATCCTACAAGTCACGCGGTCGTGGCGGCGGCGGTCGTGGAAACAGGGGAAGGGGACGTCACAATTCATATGGGTCTCACAACAATGGGCCTCCACCTTTTGGCGGAACAGGCCCAACTCCTTTTGGATACCCACCTATCGGCTATGGACCTCCCCAGTGGCCATATCCGTATTACCAAGGCCCTCTGATTCAAGCCCCATACCCGAACCAGTTTCACCAACCGGCGATGCCTCGCTCAAACGGTATCCTTGGCCAATTCCCGGCGTCCTCTCCTGCTCAAGCTCACCTCTCCCAAACGTCTCCACCGCCTCACTCAACTCCGCTGGTTCCGACTGCTCTTGCTCAAGCCTTCAACACCATGACGCTCCAGGAGCCTTCGGATTCCAACTGGTACATGGACACCGCGGCAACGAACCACATCACCACTCAACCAGGTACCCTTGCTTCTGTTTTTAACTCGCGCATAACGCCTTCAGTGTTAGTCGGAAACGGTTCTTTTGCTCCTGTTACTAAAACCGGTCATGGTTCTCTAGCCTCCTCCTCTCGCTCACTTGTCCTTAAAGATGTTCTTGTTTGCCCTTCTTTTATTAAAAATTTAGTCTCTGTTCGCCGTTTTGTCACTGATAATCGTTGCACCGTAGAGTTTGACCCTTTTGGTTTCTCTGTCAAGGATCTACTGAGCAGGATAATCCTACTCCGATGTGACAGTCCGGGTCCTCTCTACGCGGTGACACCTTCCAACCACTCCTCCCGTCCTCTCGCTCTCGTCTCGGGTAGTTCTCTCTGGCACCGTAGGTTGGGTCATCCGGGTCTCTCCATCTCTCGTTCCTTACATTCGTTGGGTTTATTATCAAATAAAACGGCCGACATGACTTCTTTGTGTCATGCGTGCCAAATGGGTAAACACGTTCGTCTTCCTTTCTTTTCTTCTTCGACTGTTGTCACTGAACCTTTTCAAATCATTCATTCTGATATTTGGACTTCTCCGGTTCTCAGTAATAATGGTTTCAAGTATTATCTTTTATTTTTGGATCACTTTATTCATTACATTTGGGTTTTTCCCCTGCAAAAGAAAAGTGACACATTCAACAAGTTTTTACAATTCTCTGCTTATGTTCGCACCCAATTTAACAAATCAATCCGAGCTCTCCAGTGTGATAACGGTGGTGAGTACACCAGTCGGGAATTCCTTGACCACTTAACGGCCACCGGTACCACCCTGCGTCTATCTTGCCCCCACACATCACAACAGAACGGACGCTCTGAGAGGATGCTTCGCACAATCAACAATCTTGTGCGCACATTACTCATTCAGGCCTCGATGCCTTATTCTTATTGGGTCGAGGCCCTGTTCACTGCTGTCCATACTATCAATCTCCTGCCCTCTGCCTCCATTCAAAACCAAATTCCATTCACCTGCCTCTTTCACAAACCGGTTGATCACTCTCATCTCCGTGTTTTCGGATGCCTCTGTTATCCCAACATGCTGTCTACCTCGTCTCACAAGCTTGCACCAAGGTCCGCAGCATGCATTTTCTTGGGATATCCTTCTCATCATCGGGGTTACCGCTGTCTAGAGCTCTCCACACGGAAAATCATCATCTCTCGCCATGTCACCTTTGTCGAAGATGTTTTCCCGTTTAAAGCTCTTCCCTCCTCTACACCTCCACCTGTTTTACAGCCAACTCCTCCACCTCTTTCACCTCCCATCTCACTACCACAACCAACCCCTGCTCCACTTCCGACCGAACCAGCTCCAGTCCAAAACCAACATGCCATGACTACTCGAAGTAAAAATGGTATTGTTAAGCCTCGTACCCCTCTTTGTCTCCACACCGATATCATCTCTCCTCTTCCCTCCTCTCATGTACAGGCTGCAAAAGACCGTTTTTGGAATAACTCTATGCAGGTGGAACACAATGCTCTTGTTAAACGCAGAACATGGGACTTGGTTCCACGTCCTCCTAACGTTAACATTATTCGTTCTATGTGGCTTTTTCGACATAAATTTGATGCAGATGGCAAGCTTTCCCGTTACAAGGCGAGGTTAGTAGCTAATGGAAAATCTCAGCAGCTTGGGATCGATTGTGATGAGACTTTTAGTCCTGTGATCAAGCCAGCTTCGATTCGAGCCGTCCTTCATGTAGCTGTTGCTCGTAACTGGCCCCTGCGCCAGCTTGACGTGAAGAATGCTTTTCTTCACGGCGATCTAGAGGAAACGGTGTATATGCATCAGCCACCAGGGTTCGTTGATCCGTCGAAGCCTCACCATGTGTGTCTCCTCCGTCGATCTCTCTATGGCCTTAAGCAGGCTCCCCGGGCTTGGTACAATCACTTTGCTAGCAAAGCAAAACACATCGGCTTCTTTCAGAGTAAGTGTGATCCGTCGTTGTTTATTCTACATCGCGGCATTCATCGGGCATATCTTCTTCTCTATGTGGATGATATAGTTCTCACCGCATCTGACACAACTCTTCTCAACAACATTGTCACCGCACTCAGCTCGGCCTTCGACCTCTCCGACTTGGGTAGGCTTCATCACTTTCTTGGTATTGCTGTCAGCTACAACGATGCCGGTCTTCTCCTTAGTCAACAAAACTACGCTGCTGACATCCTCCACCGTGCCTCCATGACCAACTGTAATCCCGCTCACACTCCGGTTGACTCTGCTGCCAAGCTCTCTGCTGATGACAGTCCACCAGTTGCTGATCCGACACTATACCGGAGTCTTGCCGGCGCCCTTCAGTATCTAACATTTACACGCCCCGACATCTCCTTCGCTGTTCAACAGGTTTGCCTGTTTATGCATGACCCTCGTGAAAGTCACCTCACTGCCCTTAAGCGGATTCTACGTTATGTGAAGGGAACCATATCTCATGGTCTTCAAATTCATAAGTCCTCCACCGCTGATCTTGTTGCCTACTCTGATGCTGATTGGGCTGGTTGCCCCTCAACGCGACGCTCCACCTCTGGTTATGCTGTGTTTCTTGGTGACAGCCTCATCTCTTGGTCCTCCAAGCGACAACATACGGTCTCTCGCTCTAGTGCTGAAGCAGAGTACAGAGGAGTTGCCAATGCTGTTGCTGAAGCTTCTTGGCTCCGTAACTTGTTCCTTGAACTCGGTTGTCCTCTCACTAAAGCAACTCTTGTTTACTGTGATAATGTCTCGGCAGTATACATGTCCTCTAATCCGGTGAAACACCAGCGTACTAAGCATGTGGAGATTGACATACACTTTGTCCGTGAACGTGTAGCCCTCGGCCAGGTTTGTGTGCTTCATGTACCGTCCTCACTTCAGTACGCTGATATCTTCACCAAAGGTCTGCCGTCGTCTTTGTTCAACGACTTCCGCTCCAGCCTGAACGTCCGACCTCCTCCCGTTCTGACTGCGGGGGAGTGTTAGTTAAGATACACTCTTATCTCATTCAGGGAATATACGAATCTATTGTATAGTTAAGATCTCATTAGATATGATTCTCATATGTATATATACTTCCTATGATGAATGTGAATGATCATCGAGTGTTCTACATTTACAGTTTCGAGCTAGAATCGACTGGATACACTATTATGCGATCTAATACTCTGCCAGGTTTCGAGCTAGAATCGACTGGATACACTATTATGCGATCTAATACTCTGCCAGGTTTGTCCAACATACATATCTGTTGCTGAACTAGCTACTTTTTTTTTCACAGATTCAGGGGAATTTGAGGAGGATAAGTGCAGTGAAACGGGTGAACATGCCTCTTGGGTTTGCTCAGTATGCGATGATATTTCTGGCCAAGGCTTTGAAAATTTCACCAAGCATCTCAAACCATAGAACATGCACTAAAGGTAATTAAGCATTCCATCCAAACCAGATGGACTTGTTGTATCAATACGTTTTGTCATTGTCGAACTGTTTTTGATCAGTCAAACAAAGCTCTTACCACAAGTAGTTGATGTGCAGATGTCATGCCCGAGTCCTCCTAGTGAGAAAGACGAGGATGCAGCTGAATCCGGAGATGAGGAGGCTCGATCCCCTTGATTCTCCTTCCGGGTAATGCTACTACCATTGTGAGTGAGGAAGCAAGCAACCAACCAAAGGCCTCTTTAAATATCTGAAAATGTTGAAATTTCTGAATTTTACTTTTGTTTGCATACATTTGACCTCATGTTACTTGAGAAAGTCTGAAATAGTAAAGTTATTTCATTTTTGTTTTTTAATTTAGAAAATCATTGTTTTAAGAACAAGAAATAAATAAATAAAAAAACTCAAAACATCAATCTATTAGGATTAGTGGGAATACGTAATTGTTCTTGCTTTCTGAAAACCATGATGTTAATCGCTTCTAGCTACACCTCATCCTCATTTATGCTATATCAGTCTATTAATTGTTTTTTCACGTTACACATGTGAGAGGTCAATGCTCATGATTACATACTAAAATCCTACACCTACTTCTAGAGGGCAAATGTTGGTTTAACAAATAGTAGTAATACTTGTGCTTATATTTTTCTAATGCAATCTCGAGTTTGCGGTTGACTTAATGCAATCATTGCAAAATGTTAATCGTGCTGTAATTTGTGTTTGCGTTTTAGAGTTATGTGATTGTGTAATCCCACTTCCCATATATAGTTTGGAATAGAAAATTGTAAATCTAGAAGTTTAGAAAAACGTTTTGTTACATGCTTTTAATAGGGGAAATTGTTGGATTCATACAACTGATACAAGAGCATTGATAGATGATACCAAAACTTTAAGTTTGGTTTAAGTATCGAATTTGGGCCCAAAAAGAGTAGTAACCTATTTCGTAAAAGTAAAAAAGGCTTTAATTGCTTTTTCTGTCCAACAATATAATCTCAGCCGTTGGATTCTATATGATTCACCTAACTTTCTGTACACTAGCACGCATACGATAACTACTCGATGTTCTTCTTCCTCTTCTATAACATAATCTATCTGAAGAAACTAAAGAAACAGAGAGAGAGGCTCTCTTCTTCGATCAAAAGAAAAAATATTTGCGTCGTCATCATCGTTGTTATTCTTTAGGGTTTTTACACGAGTTCCTTCTGCTTCGTGTTTACATTATGAGGTAAAAACAAGTCGGCGTCTTTTTATATAATTCTGGTGGATTTAGGGATACGGTTTTCTTAGTTTCCTGTAAGTTGGGAACAAAACAAAAAAAACATTTTGGGGGTTTTAGATTCAGACCTAGGGTTTATGGTGTCGGCTCAGTAACTTCTTTGCGTTC
>NC_025701.1:784260-805578 GCF_000633955.1 Camelina sativa | reverse complement strand
GGGGGGGTTTGGGATCTGTGCTTTTAGGGTTTTAAAGTTACTGTTTTTTTTGTTAGCCTGAGAATGCTGAATTATTGGGATTATGCTAAGTGCTCTTGTTGTTCTTACGGTTATTTGCTTTTTTTCATCCTTGATTTGTTTGTTTCTGTGTGATATTGCAGTCATCATCCAGAAGTGAAGTGGGCTGAGAGAGCTGATAAGGTTTATTTAACTGTGCAATTGACTGATGCTAAGGATGCAGATGTTAAGCTTGATCCTGAGGGAGTCTTTAATTTCTCTGCTAAAGCTGGATCTGATAACCAGCTTTATGAGCTTAAGCTTGAGCTTAACGATAAGGTCAATGTAGAGGTTAGATGATCAGACTTTTTGTAAAGTCTCCTCGTTTTTTGTTTCTTCTTATTTGGTTTTTAATTGTCTCCTTTTTTTTTTTTTTTTTTTTGATCAGGAAAGCAAAATCAACATCGGATTAAGAAGCATATTCTGCATCTTGGAGAAAACAGAACCGAAATGGTGGAATAAGCTATTGCGTGGAGGGAAACCGCCTCACTATGTTAAAGTTGATTGGGACAAGTGGGTTGATGAGGATGAAGATACCCCCACTGGTTAGCACTTTCTTGACCACATCTATTCATCTTCACTTTCTGCACTTGCATAATTCTGTAGGCATTGTTAATTTTGGTTTCCCTTGTATAGGTCCTGAAGATATGGATATGGCTGGAATGGGCGGAATGGGTGGAATGGATTTCTCGGTTTGCTTTTTAGCTTACACTGTCAACTAACTTCTGCTTCGTTTGCTTAAGATTTGAGGACTGAATATTTCTCTTCTTCTTGTAGAACTTTGGTGGAATGGGAGGCATGGGTGGGATGGGGGGTATGGAAGGCCTCGGAGGGCTTCAAGGGCTTGGTGGAATGGGAGGAATGGGTGGACTTGGCGGAATGAACAGTATGGAAGAATTTGAAGATAGTGATGATGAAGGTGAGATCTTTTTCAATACCCTTTTATTTGCTTAAAGTTTTGATCAGATCATTCTTGATACAGTGATATGGTTTAGCAGTGTTATGTCCTGTAATCAATCAATTAGAACTCTGAGCAACCAAATGATTCTGTATATGCAGGAGAAGAAGCCAACTCTGGAGACAAAAAGGAGGAAAATCAAGCTCCTGCCCATGCGACAGAAGAGGCGAAAACCGAAGAGCAAACAGCTGTGAAGAGTGACAAATGAAAAAACTGTCCTTAAAACCATTTGGTATGACTAACCGAGAAGAGTCTTTATGTGTTTATAAATATTATTGCGGAATGGTTCCATCTTTTAAATCAATTCCCTCTGCTTACTTTTTTTTTGGGATTGTTGAGTTCTCTTATATGGTTTGATCTTTTTTTTTTTTGGTCAACTTAAAATGTTCTTTCGAACATGCAATTGTTTGGTTGTTGTGATGACATAAGAGTTTGTGAGAAGAAGCTCTTCTTTAAGTTTGTTGATCTTCAGAAATCAGAACTCAAGCATTACACAGAACTCTACTTTAAGAAGCTCTACATAGTAGTCTATATGATCCTAGTCTAAGCTTAAGAGCGGACACAAACGGAGTTTAAGAATTACCTATGAAAATTGCAAACTTTATTTCGTTTGAAAATTTGAACCATCAAGATATGCAGAATTGGACTATGAATATAACTTCGTTAAAATCTTTTCTTTTTAACTTACTAGTTACTACTCTTCACTGTAATGGTAACGTCGTATTTTTTTCATTAAAATATAATTCTATAATAATGTGAAAGAAAAAAAACAATAAAAACGACATCGTTTCTCAAAACCCTTGTTAAGTAAAACCCTTCCGCCGCGGACTTCATCTCTCTCTCTCACTCTTTGCTTCATCGCAAAAGAAAAAATCGGCGAGAGACAGAGATGGCGAGGTCAAGAAGAAAGTACAGAAACTCTAGGGCTAAAGTTCGCGTAGCTCTTCCGAAGAAGAACCCTAATATCTTCAAGCCAGCTTTCAACTTCCCACCCAAGCTCCGCGCTCTCATGGGGGACGATGTCCCCGAATGGGACGACCAAGCTAGTGTTATCCAGAACTACAGATCCTTCGGCGTCATCTCTAACCCTAATTTGCTTCGTTCTCGCACTGACCACATGATCCAGGATCCTTCCCTCAACATTCCTCCACATCCAGAACCATCCACCGATGACCCTACTGCTAAGGAGTTCGAGCCCATCGATTCCGGAAGCGAACTTGAGGAAGACGGTACGTTTTCCAATTCCATTTTTAGCTTCTAGCTGGAGACTAGTCTCTTGATGAAGTCGGTATTGAGAATAATTTGAAAATTAGGGTTTAGAGTGACAAATTAAACTGAGAGAAAATTAGGGTTTAGAGTGACAAATTAGAAAATTAGGGTTTAGAGTGACAAAGTTGGGGGAAAGTGATTAGCTTTTGGATTCTTCACACATTCATAGATATGTATCTCGTTGTGAAAAGCAGTTTTACAGAGTTGGATGCAAGTTTCCATTTTTTGGGTAACTAATTTGTCCAAATGCGTTGTTCTGAGATGTGTAGATCTTAAGACAGCTTTGGGGAAGCAAAGAAAAGATGGAAAGAGTGCTCCTTTACAGCCGCTTACGACTATGCAACGCACTCATATCAGACGTTTGGTTGAGAAACATGGAGATGACATTGAGGTTTGATCTATTATTAGTCTACCAAACTTTTTTACTTTGTCTGATTCTCTTTTTCCTTCTAACATGTATTTGTTGGAACAGGGCATGTTCCGAGACAGAAAGCTAAACTCTATGCAGCATTCGCTTGGGACACTACGAAAGCTATGCACAAGATATCAGATGTACAAGGATAAGAACCCTATTTTAGTTCCATGATGATGATCATTATGATGATGAGATCTTTGTATTGTCTGATGATCATTATGATGATGAGATCTTTGTATTGTCTGCTCATTTTTGTTATAAACTTACGCCAACACTACAACTGTTTGAACTTCTAATATTTGGGAACCCCTTTTATGGTATGAAAATCATATGCAAACTATATATTATAGCAAACGCTTAAGAGTTTTCATTTTTCACTAACAAATCGTCATCCTCTGTGTAAGCAAACACATACTTACAGAGGAAAACATATCACAATCAACATTGAGTCTTTCAAAAGCTTATTATCAAAACCAAGAATCTTCTAGATATTTCACAATCAACATTGAGTCTTTCAAAATACTTCCAAATATAGCCAGTTATATTATTATATTCCAGTGAAGCTTCGGCATTGGTAATCCCAGTACTCCTTGGCCTGCTGTAACCTTTCTGCTCTCTCTGTTTTACGCCGTTCTTCCCAATACTCTCTGCAGCTGCAATTTTCAGGTTTTAGAAATTGTAATTTAGTCCATCTCCTTTTAGTTATCTCCCCAGATAGGCAGATACCCTCAAATCTTAAGAGGCTGGTTTTTAAAGACTATAAGAAGATTGGTTGTATATGCATTTACCTTCGCTTAAGTAAGATATTGAGCTCATCCAAATGCAGAGCACCTTTATAAACCCCATCCTGATATCAAATGGACGAAGAAACAAGGATCAAGAGCATGAAACAAGGAAGACTAAGTTGTAATTAGCAGTGGAGAATGGAGTCTAACCTCACGGCAAAGCGGACATTTTTCAGTTAGCTCTGCGGTTTTCAAGCCATCAATTACGTTTACTGATGCAGCAGAGCAAGCACACATGTAGCAATATATGTGACCACATGTTAGAGCTATCGGATCAAACACCGTGTCCTGTTTACACCATCAATTGTAAAATACGTCAGTTCAAGACTTATTCCTAGCATTACGTAAGTATCTCTCAGTCACATGCTAGAAAAAGACTTAGTCTTTGAAACGGAATCTTCCAGAGGAGAGTGGAACAGCACCTTGACACGACAAAACTTAGACTTTATCCCTATAGGCTGATACTATCTTCTATAATTCAGATTACTAATAAGTCAACCAACAGGTTTATTGACATTGAGATTCTATCGAGTCGTTTAAAGTTTTGCTTACCAGGCATATTGAACAAGTCAAGTCAATGTCAACTTTTACGGAATCAGAGAGCTCGCAGGAGAGTAAAGGCTTCCCATCATCAAACGTCAAAGAGCAACCATCAAACAGTGCATGAACAGGAGGATGAGGAGAAGCCACAGCAGCAGCTCCAGATTCCTTCTTAGTCTCTTTCAGATTGATGTGAAACGCCATAAGCTCACAAAGCCATGGTGATTGAAGGATCTCGATTCGCATTTTCTGGACTTGTGTCTTAAACAATTGTCCTTGCCTAGACTCATGAATCTGGCAAAACAAAAGATGCAAACATATTTATAAATTGAATAAAAAAGTGTTCAAATTTGGGATCTTTAATAGGATACATAAACCAAACCTTGTCATATTTCTTGAGGATTTTTCTAATGGCGACGGCATTGATGAGAGCGTAATTAACCAAGTCTTTGCCCTCTTGAATCAAACCAAGATGGCTTTTTTTACGACTATTGCCTTTGAACCAAGTAAGACACTTTGTGAAACTAGAAGCTAAATGTAGCTCAAGAAGCTTCTGAGCATTCTCGTTAAACCATCCAACTACGTCTTCCATCTCCTTGAGAAGCTCCGGGAAAAAATTCCCATCACAAACTAGAAAAAAACAAAAACAAATCCATCACTCTGTTTTCAAAAAAACTCTCTCAGGGGAATTAAGTCGAACAGTACCTGTGCATCCACGAGGACAATTCTGGTCATGTTGTTGTTGTTGTTGATCAATAAAAGCCATAGGACCATCATGGTTTCTTCTGCATTTCTTGAGAACCTTCTTGAGTTTCTTAAACCCAACACCGGGAAGATTCTTCTTCTGCTTCTGTACTTGCATGTACTCTTCATACTTCTTACAAAACTTCATCTTTTCTCTCACAATCGCAGAAGAATCTCTCAATTTTCAATAATAAAGGATTTAAATTTTAGATGACCATCAACAAAAAAAAAACAATTCAATTCAAAAAAACAGGATTTGATCAAGAAAACAAAATAAAATTTTGATCTCTCCTCTTCGTTCTTATCTCTCTCTCTCTTGCGTCTCGTGATGGATTTTATTATGTATTGAAACAGAACAGAGGAGAGACGTATTAATGAATAAAAACGAAGGGTGTGAGAGGTCGGCGGAAAAAAACAAGTTGTAAATTTAAATGAAATTTTTAGGGGAAAACAAAAAAAAAAAGTCAAAACTTTAAATGAAATTTTTGGGGAACATATCTTTCTTCCTTTTAAAAAAAAGGTGAAGTTTGTGTATATTAAATTTTGCAGTGCAAAGATTGACCCATTTTGGTGGATTCATCAATTTCACTGACTTCTTTATTTATTTATTTTTGTATAAATATTATTTGACATTTAAGGCAGATTCTTTACTAAAAAATATTTGAAGATTTGTTTTTTATATAAATTTAATGAGCACATTTGTTGCACATCATACACTAATGCCACGTGGATTCGAAAATCTGGATTGGTATTAACTCACTGGTCATATATTTATTTTATTTTTTTATGTGAAATATCTATGTATAGTAGTAGTAGATCTGAGGTATGTATACTTTTATCTTTTTATAAAAAAAATCATTATGTAAGAATTATTTAGAGTAGTGTTACTATATTATTAAAATTACAAGAAAATTCACCTAGGGGATTCTAATGGTTATTTGGTTAAAAAAAACAAAAAAAAAAAATCAGTGAAACTTTAACTACCATGATAGATAGAAAAACTGAGGAAAACTTCCATTATTATCAGTAGTGTTTATCTTCAGAAGATGTGATCAATTTGTTTGTTTAGACATAGTGTTTGTCTTTGTTATTATTGGTAGTTTTCCTCTATTCTTAGTTATTGGATACGGTCTATTTCATTTTTGGCCTTCAATTTTTCTATTTAGTATTATAAGTTGTTTTCGAGAACTTATCCATTGTCCCTCAGCTTTAGACTCCCTCTTTTAGGTTTTAGACTCCGGAAATGCTTAAGATGTATTTCACCATGTATTCTTTCAAGTTTAATCAATAACTAGGTGATATACGTGCTACAGCACGGGATTATATATTTTGTTAGTTATTTTTTTTGTAATTTGTATTTTTGTAATATAGTTTTTTATTTTAATTTATTTTCTTTGTTTATATAGTATTTATTTGTATATTTGGGGTTATACAGTAAATTGGAAATCCTAATAGAGTAAGTAGTTTGTAAAATGTAGTTTTTCACGGAAACAGACACACCACAATAGTAGATAGTACGTAGTTTTGTAAGAGAATAGACACTCCGCAATATCGGATAGTAGTTTTGTAAGAGGATAGACACACCCTGCTTCCATGGCTTAATTTATAGTTTGATAAAAATACATGTTTTAACGGATTTAACTCAAAAAAATTTTATATTTTAAATTTTTAAGAATTAAAATATTAATATTACTTAAATATTTTATAGACTTTAAATATATTATAATATTTTAAACTTTCGACGGAGTTCAAATATTTATAATAATTTAAACATTGTATAAAAAATTAAATATTTATAATATTTTAAACTTTTTTAAAAAACGTAAATATATTATAATATATTTACTTTTTAAAAGTTTAAATATTTTCAAATATAGAATCAAATTAAACTGTTAAATTTGGATACCTGATAAATCAAGCTTCCTGCTCATTTGTACTCAAAACATTTTAGTCACATATTTATAGTGATTATGAACCATATTCCATAATATTTAGTCGATGTGGGATATACACCTTTTCTGTAAATTAGTTTACAACTTTACATATATATAATTTCTGCGTTTTTAATTCTTTCTATCTATACTACTCACAATTAATTACTAAAATTTTGTTAAGGAAATATTATAATATCGGAAATCAAGCAATTTAGTCAGATTTGGTAACTTGAATATTCGTTTTTAAAGATTTTAACTGAATCACTAAATATTCCTTTTAAAAGATTATCTGTTGAGATCAATCTCGGTAATTAAGGAAATATCCGAACTTTTGGTAATTAAAATTTATGGTTTTCATTTAAATACCTTAAAGGAAAATGAAATCAGAGTGTTTGCCTATAACGAATAACTCTGTTTGGGATTTTAAATAACTAATCTTGAATGAAATAATATACTGGATCCGAAAAATATTATTCTGGAGTACAAACAGATCTGCGGATTTTTTTCCTTCTGTAGTCGGATATGTTAGGATCCGCGTCCCGACCCGGCAATTTTTAAGTAATCGACCGAGGGTATTTTCGTCATTTAATGAAATCAAAACTATAGATTAATTAGATTAAATTTGGTGATTCTCTAATCATTTTTAATGAAAAACCTACCAAAACCAAGTCATGGTTTATTTTTACTCTAGAAAGTACTTCTGCTTTAAGAGTATAGATATCAGATGACAAAAAAAAATAGAAAACCTGAGGAAAACAAATAATAAATTAATCTATAATATTTTTAAGATAATTATAATTATTAATTTTTTTCAACAACAAAAAGATAAAGATGCCACCGCATGAAGGGCCCTATGAAGGCTTTTCTTCTTTGTTGGGTTAAAATTATAAACTTTTAGAAACAGTAATTAAGAATACAATACAGTTTCTTTCTTCTTGGAAGTTTTTTTTTATATTGATTTTGGATTTAGCCACCAAAAATCTTTGCTTTTTGTTTTTCAGTTTCAAAGCCGCGCATTTTGTCTATTTTTATTAACTTGACGACCCCTTTCCCTTACTTATGTGTGTATCATGATTTTGCACTAATCATATTGTCTTCACCAATCACCGCCACTGTCCTCTTTTCTCTACTTAATTAATTACATTCTTTGTCTCATTCTTATACTTACTTTAGTTTGCTTCGGATTTTTGTTAACTCTTGCGTAGTTTTATTCCTCCGAGAATGTGATTCTTTTTTATCTTTTACAAAACAAAACAAAAAAACATTAGAGGGATATAGCTCTTTTAATATGCTTTTGAAAAGTTTCAAAGAAGATGCTCAAGTGGCGAAGAAAATTTAACTTGAAACTTTCTTTAATCTACTTTATCTTTATTTCAATGGTGTAAATAGTGATGCATGTACTAAACCCTAGCATTTTTGTTTTCTTTTTAAAATAATTTAATTGAAAAAGCTGTATGTATGAATTGTATTTTTACTTTATAATGAGGTAATGTGATGACATATAATGTCATGATTTTTTCATCTGGCTATATCTTCTTGTAGGTTTGAACGTTTCTATTCATTAGTATTTTTTACTTTTGCGATATCAAAATATATCGACAAAATTTTAAAGTGGCACACCATTCGTTTGTCTGCTCAAGTGGTCATTTGTTTTATTCAATTCGACTGGTTGTGATCATTTCTAGCCCCAGTGGCCAGTGCGATTGAAGTTTTCAAAAGGTGAAACAAAAATACAAATTAGGCAAAGATATTCGTATTTTACGGTTAGTAACATTGATACCCTTTAGTATTTGACAAGAGAGCAATCGTCGTGTCTTGCGTAATTGAAATGCAAACGACACTTGAGGAATATTAGTATGGCTCTTTTATACGAAAGTGTCATGTCTTGCTTCGTACGCAATCAATTAAAGCTAGGTCAAACACGCTAAACCCAGCTTTAATGTTAATCCGAATACTATATCGAGATAGAGTATAGAAAGAATACAGAATTATCATGACCGTTGAACTTCGAATTGTATTGGACTAATCAAACATAAATTGTTACAATACCAACACCTATTTCCATCTCACATTGTTTATTTTTCTATATAGATTTATTGTAAAAAGTATGATCAAGATGAAGCATGCGATGGCTGGTGCTGTGTTCCCATGAGGAAGGAAGAGTACCAGTGAGCAGAGAGTTTAGGGGTCCTCTTAAGATTAGGATCCTTGAAGTCCACGTAATACAATCCATAGCTCTTCTCGTACCCACCAAACAGCTCAAACACATCCATCAATGACCACTGAAAATATCCTTTTACGTTCGCTCCTTTCCTGCAATGAGAACATCTTTATACTTAGAATCTGACTGGCCGGCACAATCATTGAATGAGAATTGTCCTACTTTAATTTTTACTGTTACCTGAGTGAATGAAGCACTGCTTCAATGTATGAGCTCAGATACTTAATCCTCGGTGTGTCCTCAAGTGATGAGCTGTGAGGAGTCACCTGACCTGTAAATGAAAAAATCAATCACCAGAGAGAGAGAGAGAGAGAGAGAGCGTTTCAGACACATGAAGCAGCAAACTAAAATCTGAGAGACAAATAGAGAGAGAGAGAGAGAGAGACCATTCTCTAAGATATAGACAGGAGGGTTTTCATAAGATTCTTTGATATACAAAAGTATTTGTTCCAGACTCCATGGTGTGTTTGCATGCTGAAAGAAGTAAAATCATCAGACATTAATCTTGTCTCCTCATTTAAGTGATCACATTGTATGTAACTTATATCTACATACAAACCTCATTCTCGAACGTTGTGTTTCCAAACACTGCAACCGCAAATTGGAGAAACCAGAGTGAGCCAGATTTTTAGCTTTAATATTTCAGACAGTATCTATGTAACTTACAGGTCAGTTCCGCAGCCAAGTCTGTGATGAAATTCTGGGGATTTGGTTTCAAAGAGGAAGAGTTGTCCTTGACGTAAATTGTCATGTAATGTATCACTCCTACGAAATCGAACGCGCCCTTAATTTGTTCTGACTCCTCCTTTGTAAAAGCTGGCAATCGAGACCCAACGTTGGTCTTCATCGTCTCAGGATAATCTCCAAACACCAGCGGATGTAAAATCCTAACAATAACCGAATCAAGAGAGACTCAACTAATCAAAATATAGAACATGTAAGTAACATCCTTGAATTGGATTCTTTAGACTTACCAACCAATATAGAAGTCATTCACTCTAGCTGTTGCCTGCTTATCCTCTACAGAGTTAGTTAAAGGGACAACACCGTATGCGTATACGCTAATGCCTACTGATCCATGTTGCTTGTACTGTGTAATGAATGAAGAGGAGATACTAGCTGAGCTAAAGATAATGCAATGCATATGAGAGACAGGAAGAGAGAAAAAAAGAACAGAGAGAAGAACCTTGTACTGTTTCTTGTATAAGTTTGTAGCAGAAGCATGTGCGAGCAAAATATTGTGTACAGCAATATAAGGTTCAACGGAAGAGTTTCCACTGGAACAATTAAGTCCAAATGGAGGAGAGCATCGAGCAGGCGGTGTTATACCGGCGTCATACCCTCCAAGGGCAAACACATTGACCTCATTTATAGTAGTCCAGTGTGACACTCTATCTCCAAACTCTTTGAAGCAAGTATTTGCATAAGCTGTGAAGTCTCTCCTACAATCATTACAAGAAGATTTATGGAATCATTTTAATATTACTAGTCAAAAAGAAGAACTTAGAAGAACGGAGAAGAATCATACACGCTTTCTTGGCTGAGCCAGCCTCCATATTCATCTTCTAAGGCCTGTGGAAGATCAAAGTGGTGCAATGTAACATGTGGCTGGATTCCTGCTTAGGCAAATCACCAGTAATACATCATTACATGCGGATACAAGAAGAGTTCTTTGGTACTTCTATATAGCTAATTAAAAAGGCTCAGGGTACAAATTTAACCATGAGTGACTAATTCATCTATAAGATTGTTGTAGTATTGTAGACCCTTGGGATTGACTGGTCCTCTTCCACCTGAAATAAATCCAACTGCGTAAAGCTTTCATATTGAGAATGCTTCGATTAAATTCTCAATCAATATGCGGACAATAATACTTGGTAAAAGCCTTGACCATGATATGGAAAATTTGTAAGCCTCCAATCCTATGTCTGCCATGAGCTTCACATCTTCCTGCAAACATCAAGCAATGTTAATGCCTGAATTGGTCGGTCGATGAAGAGATTTACTATATCAAAGTTCCATCTGTCACACGGAACGAACTGAGACGCAAACAGAGAGATATGTAATAATAATTACAGTAGATGATAAAATTCAGGGACCTTGTATTTGTGATATTGGTCACACGCAACATCTGCAGCTGCTACTCCAGAGTGTCCTACAATGAAACTATGATGATCAAGCAAAGAAACCATTCTGTTGGTTAAACTATGATCAAGCAAAGAAACCAAACCGGCATGAGCGAAAACATCCCAAATGCTAGGAGTTCTCCCATCTTCGTTGGCAGCTCCTTCCACCTGTTGTAAATCACATGGACAAAACACTGTTTTATCTTATCGTTTATAATGGGAGCATGAAGGTGAAAATATAGTGTAAAAATCTCAGCATAGGTTTAGGAGAAGGTATAAGGAACCTGATAAGCTGATGTGCCAGACCCAAACACAAAGTCTGGTGGGAAATCATTTCTGGTGTATTGTAGGGACGTTACTGCGGTATAAGCCAAAGCCAACAGAGGAAGGAGCATGAGACTATCGTTCAACAGTTTCATCTCTCTCTCTGGTCTCCTCACCAAACAGAGCAAAAACTTTTAGCAAACAAGTACAATAATGAACGGTGAACACATGATGTATATCTTTTTAGAGTTGAGAAATTTGGTTAAAACACGAAATTTCATTGTCTGGACTCTGTTTCTGCAGTGAGTCCAGTCCGTTTGGCAAGTTTGATGAAGAAGTCAAGTGCAAAAAGTCCAATAAAAAGAAGATACGTTGCAGACATGATGTGTGCGGCTTTAAAGAGCTTTTGTTTGCTTCCTTCGTTTTAGTCTCTTTTGTTTGGAACCACAAGTTACTAGAATCTTACCGGCCCCGGATTGGGTCTAAACTAGACGTCGTTGCTAATTATATAACAAACGATAAATCAGAAGAAGAAAAATAGAGGATATCTTCAATAAAAACATCATTCCCCAAAGTAATGGATCCTGAATATGTATAATGGCAATTACGAAACAGCATTTCCAAAACTTGTCTCATCTTTCTTCAGTCACTCACTAATAAGCGTTAAGATATGATCCACTTCAAAAAGAAAAACAGAATTTTTTTCCCCCCAAGCTAGAAGATGCTTCTCTTCTCTGTTTCTTCACCTGATTATCTCATATATTACCTGCAAACAAGAGCTCAGGTTTAGATTTACGCACTAGACATCAAAACTAGATTAGCAATGTTCATTTATAAGAGAGAATATGTACCTCGATGGACTCCTAGTGTTGTTGATAGGGCTCTTGGCAGGACTTGGCTTGCTGGGGCTTTTGCTTGCTTCCTTCTGAACCTGCGATACATTAAGCTATTAAGATAACGAACAATGTAAAACCGAATGTAATATCATACTAAAAGAGGGACAAGATTTGGATTACGCACAGGAGGTAGGGGAGATCTTGATCTTGAACGAGATCTGCAAAAGTCCAAGAAAACAAACCAAGATTCAGAAACCCAAACATATCATTCTGTTCGGTACTGTTCACCTTGATGCCTCATCTATCTTAAAGAGATCAAGCATTTGCAAAAAGAAGAAGTAACTTAAACCAATCAACACTGCTACTTAGGTAAAACAAAGGAGATTTCTCAAAACCATGTAGCAAAACAATTTTGTAGCAAAATGTGCCATGGACGTCCCAACTCCCAAGGGAACCCGAGATTTCCATATTGTCATCATCCATCAGGCAAATTTAGTTTTATTGAATCCCGATAAATATTGTGATCCAATGTCTCCATTGTTATCCATCTAGCAGCAACGGAAATTAGTGAATACTACATAAGCAAGCCAGATGGAGCAAAGCCTCTTATCCAAAGTTTCCCATACCTCTGAGTCGAAATACTTGTGAACAACCAAGAATTTCCATCCAGATATTAATTTCCATTTTCTACTCGATCGTATGTAAATCCATATCTATGAATCAAAACCATATTCTACTCAGGAAAGCAAAGACCAGACTAAAAATGCAAGGTTAATCTCGCAAAGCTCAGCCAGAAATGGGGTAAGCATTTAGATATAGGTATGGAGTATGGAGAGACAATAATGGCTACCGTCTCAAAATATCATATGCTCAATCAACAAGAACTTTGGAGTCATCAACAATGACTTTTCAAATCAGATTTTTATGAACTTCACAGGAAAATCTACTTACTAAGAAATGCTACCTGATGCATTTTGAAAAAAAGTATAAAATCATTACCTTCTTGGAGACAGTGACCTTGACTTTGAGCGGGGGGCAGGAGATCTCGAGGTAGATTTTGCAGGCGACCTACGTGAAGACTTTGCCTTTGGACTCCTGCTTCGGCTCAAGCTCCGCCCACGGCTGCGGCTGCGACTACGACTCCTAGAATATGATCTTCCCCTGCTAGGGCTCCTAGAATCCTTCCTCGAATCATATTCTCTAACCTAAATAGATATGGAAAACCGAATTCAAAACGCAAAAATGAAAAGATCAAAAATTTACAGGAAACACAGCTTCAACGAACCCGAACATATCCATGAGAAAACGCGTTTCGAAACTCTGTGTCATCAAGCTTTTTCACCTGGAGAAATTGAAGAGTAGGAACTAATTAGTCATATAGGATTCCTATAACAAAGTCTCAACCACAGAACAGACACAGGTTAAATATCTCACCGCATACTTCATGTCCTCATAGCAGGTGTAATCCACAACTCCAGTTGTACCTACAAAATAAGATTGTCCAAGATTTAAATCTTTCAACTCGATCTAGAGTCACAAGATCAGATGAGCACAATTACCTCTACCATCACGGTACACTTGTGAGAAACAAACATCCCCTCCTTTGCGCATGTGATCCTACAGGAAAAGTGATTCGTGTTGGAAATCAGAAACCTTTGAAGATAAAAGGGAAAATGAGAAGTTCATCCACCAGTGTGTACTCACCTTGAGATCTTGCCAAGAAGCAGATGAAGGCAAGCCTGTCACCAGAACTATGGTGGAAACAAAATCAAATTAGAGATTATTTCTACAAATGTGGACAAAATAATGCTAGTTAAATGACTACTTAGTACTTACCACGAAACTCTGATCTCCTAGATGGCCCACGACTACCACCATCGCCACGGCCATCACCGCGGCCACGACCACCACCACGGCCACCACCATTGAAACTACCACGAGAATCATCTGTTGAACGCCTCCCACCATGAGCTAATTCCACCTAAAAAAAGCCAACATTGATTTAAGTTAAGATTAAAAACCAATCTGAAATTGCTCAAGTATCTATCTATGTAAACAATTTCTTCAATATGATAGATGATAACTAACCCGTAAGCGATGGCCATCAAAGTCATAGCCATCCCGACCATGAATAGCATCTTCAGCATCCCGAGCATCATCAAACTAGACAGGTTGTAGAAGCAGATTCAAGCATTTATAGTCGAATAAGACATGTTGTTGTAAGAATAATGGTTGCGGAATTGGTAGGTAAGCTGACCTCAACGAAGGCATAGCCAGGAGGCCTTGGCGGGACCTTCAAATCAATTTGAACAACTGGTCCATACTGCAACAACAATGGAAGAGCAAATGTCACGGAGACTTCCTCCATAAGAGTGTTACAAGCCAAAGCACAAGATTGGATGTGAGGAAAACAAATTAAAAACCGAAAATTTTACCTTACTGAACAAATCTTCAACCTCTCTCTCGCGGATATCTCCAGGAAGGTTTCCGACATACACAGTTCTACTCGAACGGCTGCTCATTCTTCCTGTCCCAAATCAAAACACACAACTTCAAGACAAGATTCGGACAAGACACAAAACCTAAGTGAGAAAATCTGAAACAGAGAAGGGGTGGAGATATTTCACCTGTTGGTCGATTTTGAGATCGCAGCCTCCTAAATTTGGGAATTAGGGTTTCCAGAGGTGGCGGATAGGTTTAATACTACTAAAGTACTAATAGTGATACAACCAGTGAACAAAGCGGGTCACGTGCGTCACGTGCAGTGACGTTTTTGAAAAGAAACAATTCAATTATTCAATCCAAAAACAAAGGGAGCAACTTTAACATTCACTATCATCTCTCTCTCTTACAAAATCATCTCTCTCTCTTACAAAATCTTACAGCTTCATGTTTTAAGCGTTTGAAAGATCCGATCTTTTTTCACACGATCAGGGTTTTGGCGGTTAGTAGTACTGTTATCTCTCCGTTGATCAGAATAAAAAGTTCTTAAAGCTTTATATATATATGTCTCCAAAACATTTGGAATTGTCACAAAGCTCCGTCGAGTCTTGCACCTTACATCTTCTCTCATGGCGGCCGTTTCAAACCACCGCTAGTTCCAAAACCCTGGATTCATCAACAGAGCAGCCACACAAACCGTATGACTCTCACTCCACTCCCAAACGTCCTTGTCTCTCCGACCGATCCACCGCTTTCTCCATCGAAGCTTTTAGCCGCCTCTCGATAGCAGACGAGGACAACAGTGGAGTGAAATCGAGTTACACGAGAGGAGGTTTCAGGCCTGTGGAGAGAAAACGGCGTCGTCGTGGGTCGAGATCGGTTTCTGGTCGAAGTAGTGATCGGAGCGGGACTCTTCGGTGTTGCTCTGTGAATGCTCAAGTGACCACTTGCTCTGAGTTTCAATTCGCTGTTGGTGGTGGTACTACTGATTCTAGTGGGGAGTTGTTCTGTGAAGCGAATTGGTCCTCTGATGTGAGTGAGGCGGCGCGTAATTTACGGAGAGATCGAGATTTTGGTGAAAAGGAAGGAGGGTTTGGGATTGGGGTCGTTGAATCAATGGGTAACGAATCCGGTTACGGGAGCGAACCTGGTTATAGAGGTGATGCTGAAATCGGTTATGGTGATGAGTTTGATGAGGAAGAAGAAGACTCTAAGCCCTTGTTTTGGGGAGGTATAGATCTAAATCTCTGTTCTCCTTCAATTTTGATCATTGATCGAGTTTGAAGATTTTGTTTGGATCCTCATCCTATAGAGTCTGAAGTTGGAACCTTTATACAAAGAGAAAGATAAGTCTAATCTTATTTGACAGTGGGACGGTGTTGGCTTTTGAACTCGCATTGTAACTGATCTTGGGACTCGTACTAGAAATGGCTTGTTGGATAGAAATTGGATATGCTTCCTAAGTCGATATAGTTCGAGTAATGTCATTCCGACAGTCGTCTTAAGTCTATGTTTCAGCCAAAGATACTTACTTTCAACTTTCAAGGTATTTAGTTGCGAAACCAAGTTACAAACTTGCTAGACCACTAACTAGTGTTGGTTTGTAATTGAAAAGCCTTTGCCTTGAGATGGTGTGTCTTTGCTCTGTGAGAAATATGAATTTGATGTTTCTTGTTTGTTAAGCAGGTACAGAATCAAGCAAGGAGATTTGTGCTGGCGAGAAACAGTTCTCTGACAAAAAGTCTCACTATAGATGCCGCCGAGGCAGAAGGAATGATTACAACAAAGCTGTTGATTTCATGACTCACGACATTTCTTTACTTCATCTTCAACCTCGTA
The DNA here is from genome assembly GCF_000633955.1 of Camelina sativa. Taxonomy (NCBI): domain Eukaryota; kingdom Viridiplantae; phylum Streptophyta; class Magnoliopsida; order Brassicales; family Brassicaceae; genus Camelina; species Camelina sativa. The sequence goes on along the minus strand of NC_025701.1, from coordinate 789,148 downwards.
GATTTGATCAAAACAATGGCGCTTCTTCAGGTGAGGGATGTCGAACCAGAGTGAGATGATAACTACTTTAGGAGTCTGCAAAGCGAAATCAGCAAAGCCTTGATAAGTTGTATATAGATGCTGTCTTCATAATTTTGTGTTCTAAAGAGAATAAACCAAGGTTGATGTAGTTTCCTTCACACGTTTTAAATGCTGAGACTACTCCAGGGAAGCAACAAATTGTAATGTGATTTTGTAAAGATGCTCGTTTGTTTCAATGCGAACCATAATGTATATACCCCCTATCAGATTTGGGGTATACGGTTTAAGAACCGGTAATTCCAGACCAAACCGAGATTAGCCAAGTAAGTAGCCCAAGTATTGGGCCTGAAGTCCATTGGGCTAAAGAGTAAACAAAACCCTAGGGTACTCTTGTGGGTCGTTTATATATTCCATCCCTAAAACCTCGCCGCGGGAAGAATTTCATCCTTTTAAGCGAGGGTTTCGTTTTGATTCAATCTCTGTAGAAAGATGACTCGAGGAGTAGCGGTGAAGTCGAGTGGAGCTGGTGCTAAGAAGAAAGGAGTATCGTTCGTGATTGACTGCTCCAAACCAGTTGATGATACGATCATGGAGATCGCCACGCTTGAGAAGTTTCTTCAGGAACGTATCAAGGTCGGAGGTAAAGCCGGTGCTCTTGGTAACTCCGTTTCTATTACCCGAGACAAGGGAAAGATCACCGTCAACGCAGATTCCAACTTCTCAAAACAGTACACTTCTCTTTTCTTCTTTCTCACGCTTTCACAAACCCTAATTAAATTGCTCTTCATTTGCAAAAATTTTGATACGGGTTTTGAAATGCTTAAAACATGGTTTTTTGGATCAGATACTTGAAGTATCTAACGAAGAAGTATTTGAATAAATACAATCTCCGTGATTGGCTACGTGTGATTGCATCTAACAAAGACAAAAATGTTTATGAGGTACGATACTTCAGGATTGACGACGAGCCAGCTAGTGACGAAGAGGATTAAGCTCGACCTTCTTCGTTCCTTTTTAATTACAATTAGTCTATATTAGTTATTTATTCCTACCAAATTTTTTATGTGTGTATTTGGGAATGAATTGATGGTTAAGATTGACACAAAAATGACTAAATTCATTTTTAAAATTTCTGAAAGAAAAGAGTGACTAATGGAATGGCCGACTCTTTTTTTGGGGCCGTCTTGGTTCGGCAGAATTGAGTGATGGCGACTCGACCTAGGCGTAAACAAATATCTGCATTTATTTTTTTCTTGATCTTATGCAGTTATGCTAACAACATTAATTTCTTTTAAAACCTATACAATGCTAATTATATTTTAATTTTATTGTTGGAAAAATATATATAAAGGTTAAAAGGCGTAAAAGTTATATTACAGTATTTTTGTTTATAATTAGATTAGTTAATTATATTTTGTTTTGATTTAATCGGTTTAATTACGTAAAAATAACAATTTTAATTTACAAGTTACAACTATAAAAACCCTAAACCCAATTAAATAAAAAAAGAAACAGAAAAAAACAAAAAAACAATAACTTTGGGTGGATTATCTTCTTTCTCTTTATCTCTAATTTCTAGAAATGCTAATGTAAGGGCGGATTCTTTGGCACGCCAAGCGCGTACATCTCCGCACCAAGTTTTGTTTGTAAACAATTTCCCAACCAATTGGCTCGTTTGAGCTGATCTTTTGTTGTTAAANAAAAAAAAAAAAAAAAAAAAAAAAAAAAAAAAAAAAAAAAAAAAAAAAAAAACTTTGGGTGAAAGCCTAAGCTGGCGCAGCCTCTAAGCTCTTCTTCCTCTATAAAAACCCTACTCTCCTCTCTCTTCCTTCTCACCCTACAAAACAGTTTGACATCAGTTAAGAGCAGATCAAGCTTCTTCGATCTCGTTGATATCTCTTCTTCTTCTGCGGCTTCGAACAAGAACCTGAGAAACCTCTCTTTTTGTTCTCTGTTCTCGTTATACCCTTAAACCACACAATGGCTCGTTCTCTCTCCAACGCTAAGATCCTCTCTGTCTTCGTTTCCGAAAAGCTCTCAAACGCTGTTTTCAGGTAAAAAAAAAAAACTCCTTTCATCTGATTACAAGAAAACGTATGTATTGGTATTGCTCTGTTTTCTCTACTCGCCTTTAACGAAACGGTGACGTTTATTGGGATCTATTCAGACGAGGGTTCGCCGTCGCAGCCAAAACGGTGTCAGAGGGGAGCGTTTCGAGCGGTGAAACCGCTTCTTCCGCTGTGATGAAGAACAAAGTTGTGGAAGCCTCAAGCGAGAAGGCGCCATGGGTTCCAGACCCTAAAACCGGTTATTACAGACCAGAAACCGTTTCTGAAGAGATTGATCCGGCTGAGCTACGAGCTGTTCTCTTGAACAACAAGCAATAATTAATTTTTAAAACCGTTTTATTTTCATTAATCCTCTGTTTTAATGAGGAGATTAAGGAAAAATAGGTTATGATCCTTTGCGGTGAACCCAAATTTATTCCGTTGCTATTTGTGTAATAATCGTATCGTATAATTGATACTTTTTATCTATATCATTAATTTGTTAAATTTTTAAGGCTTCCAAGTTCCATATACATACGACGTAATAAGAAAAAGAAAAAAAAAATCAAGAAACGGTTTTACTATGACTCAAAGTCAACGAAAAGAAATTACTCTTAACCAAATCTAATAGGTATAGAATGTTATAAGTTTTATGTCAGTATAGACTATGGTCTAATAGACCCGAGAGGTGCAAACTAATAAGAGTTATTTGATCCCAATCAGGCTTTGCATTGCCTTATTTACTCACTCGGTTCAAACATACATAACAAATTCATGTGCTTGGTAACCTATGACCTATTTCAAAACGTCTATAACCCATCTTCGAGTAATATATCACCACGAACAATATATCAAAATTAAATATCTATTTTGACCATATTGTTTCTTTAATTATTAGAATTTTAAATGTGGTATTGAAAAAAGAAGCTTCAAAATACTGACGTGAAATCATGTATGTCATCTTTAGATATTTGTTCTCACACTAACAACAAATCAAAGCCATAGACAATGCAACCACGTGGCAAGTCATGTTGTAGTTAGGGAAATGTTGATCATAGAAATAAGTAAAGTTTAATACAAGCAATAGAAAAACAAGAAGCCGAGAAGCTCTTAACTTGTGAGCCTCAGAAATTTAGCTTTAGCCTTTATGGTATGAAGACCACATAACTTCCGTGTTAATGGTTGAGACTTGAGAAGAAGTGGCTCATTCTAAATCCCAAAGGCCAACATGCAATTCACAAAGACATAAGAAAAGTTTGTAGCCTCACGTTCTTAACTAAATGGCGCTTCTTAAGCTAAATATAGATTTTTTTTTTTATAACTTTCAGCACAATCTAGATCTTTATCTGTTGTATACGCAAATACATGTTTACCAATTTTCAAATTCGGGTGGATCATCAAACATATACATGGAGAAAGTAGAGTCGCGAAGTCAAGGACCAGTCCTACTCTTTTGGGGGTTTTATACAGTTCTTTGTTTTATATGGTGTACAATATTTATGTATTTGAAAATCTTTTATTAGAACTAGCATACATTCACACAATTATACCAGAATCCGGATATGTTCCAAAAGTTGAATCTGTTATCCAAGTCAAGTCAAGATCTGGTTCAACTGAGATCATCTGAAATTCTGAATACCAAGTAAACAAGTTTTCAACGAATCAAAACTTTTATCTCATCTGAGAAACAATCATGACACTGGAACAACAACAACACTAAAAGAAAAAACTACCTTCCTACGTGTTCATCTTCAAAATACTGTTCCCAATAACCAGGATTGGAGCTTACACAAAAGATTGGCCAACCACTGTAGCCTAGTTTACATCTAAACTTGTGTTCATGTTCAAGTTTGATTCCTTGTACCTTCAGTGGAGGATCTTGACCACTTTAGTTTTATCAAGTCATTGATGAGAAAGATAAGACCATGTTTGTGGGCAGAGAATCTAAATCACAAACTAACACAGATCATGGAGTTCAAAAACCCAATGATCTCAAAACCATCTTCTTAGTGAAGTAAAATTTATTATCATCACTAGGCTACAATCAACTTCCAAAGAGCCCTATCATGATGGACCAAAGATCTAACATTTCATACAACACATTGGTAGGATGCAACACACAAACCAATGATCAGCCAAAACGAAAACCAAATTGTCTCAATGTCTCCACCCTTTTTATTCCAGATGGGTTCATAAATACAATTCATCGGTTTGATCCAAATAAGAGATACAAACAAAGCATTGACTGAAACAAAGAACCCAGACAAATTAAAATAATTGGAGATAGAACCAAAAAAGTCTTAACCTTTAAACGGAAGAAACAAAAGGGTTTCTTCCCAAACTCTCCTCAATCGAATTACAATCAAACCCGCATCCACACTGCGGCGACTCGTAAAACTCATCGATCGCAAAGTTCGCCGATGTAATCCCAACAGAGAACTCGAGTTCGTCACCGTTCCTGACAACCTCAACGATATTAAGCCACAAGAATAAAACTTTGACCTTCACGCCGGTAAGTTTCGTGAGCTTGTTCTCCGATATGTATCCAGAGATTGTAGATTTGTAATCCAACTGGTACGAGCCTTGAAGAGCGAAACTGCACGATTTGTTGAAATACGCGTGAAATTTGCCAGTGGATTCATCTAGATCATATGATACGACTCCTTTAGGAAGGATTCCGACGGGAAAGTTGTAGCTTTGGAGGATAGAGTACGCCGTCGGCAAATCGTCGTTTGTAGCGGCGGCGATGAATGGCGAATGAAGGCAGAGAAAGAAGAGGAACGAGACGATCGAAATCGGAAGCAGAGTCATGTCGATGG
>NC_025701.1:779908-784200 GCF_000633955.1 Camelina sativa | reverse complement strand
ACTCCTCAGAAGCAGCACCAACGGAGAACTCGACTTCGTCGCCGTCACGTGACACCTCTGAGATGTTGATCCAAAAGAAAAGCACTTTGACGCTTACGCCCATCAGCCTCATGACTCTTCCTCTTGATATGATGCCGGAGATTGTGGATCTGTATTTGACCTTGTAAGACTCTATAGGGAACTGACACGTGCTATTGAAATGGACTTTGAATACCCCGGTTTTTCGGTTTAGCTGGTAGTCTCGTACGCCTTCTGGTAAGATTCCTCGTGGTAAGGTGTAGTTTTGGAGAACTTCGTACGCACTTGGCTTTTTTTGGCCGGAGACGGATAAAGAAGTAGAGAGAATGAGAATTGAGAAGATCAAAATTGACATTTTGTGTGTTCACTGAGTTACTTTAAATCTCTATCGTTTTAGTTTTGGATTTGTGTCTGATCTAATCGTTAAACTTGTTTTGAATCCGTTACTTATAGTAGTAGTTGGTTTCGGGAAGTCTTTGTGTGTTTACTGTTTAGTACAAGTAGTTAGGTTCAGGGACGTTGTGATCTAACCGTGAATGGGGAAATGAACGGCCGAGATTTGATGTTTCTAGCTACTTGTTATAGTGTGAACAAACGACGTCGTTGTCATGCTAAACAATTTAATTAAATTTAATTCGTATTTTATGTTGCAAAAAATGTTTACGGTTACATAACCAAGCTATACATTTCCTTCGCGTTGAGCTTGGTTTTCGGCTTATAAAACTTACAATAAAAATAAAACAATTTCTTCAAATTAAATTAATAAAAGAAAATAAATTAAGAGCAAATCACAAAATTACTATGAAATTAAACCGCTGGTGTAAGGCACTCCGGTCTTCCAAATCCAATCATCTTCGAGGAATAGACCGGTGATCGTGAAATTAGCTGCCTCAGTCGAATTAATCACGTGATAACCAGGCCATGTAACCCGGTTTGTAGTGTTTGAACCCGGTCCGGTATTGTTATATTCTGCATAGTACAATGTACTTAAAGCGAAATCGCCGTTCCACTCTCTCCAACCAACCGGTTCAACGAACCCGTCTATGTACGATTGCATGTAAACCGTCCTTGAATACTCTTTCCACGGTCGACCCAAATACGTTCTAACCGTATAATTACTCGAAACAAGATCATCCGCGGGTTTAATCGTACAGTTTTGGATTGACGTACCGGTGTTTTGATTCGGATCAGACCGGCCTTGCGCTGTGATGGCGTTGAACTGGTTCGGCATCGGTTTTCTCGGGTATAGATTACAGTTCTGAAACACAACTGCCGCGTTTCCGAATATGAAATCGACCGTTCCATAGACATCGCATTCTCTATAGAACTGTCTTAGGGAGTGCGTGTAGAGCGTATCTTGATAAGCCTCGAAACTACAACTATAGAAGATTGAGAAATCTGCACCGCTCCGTAACGCAACAGCTTGGTGTTTCTCTGGTCCGGCCGTGTTTCGGAATGTGATGTTCACCGCAACGAAGTTCGGTGCTGTCACAGCTGAAATAGATAAAGAAAGACATGTGCACGATTTGTTATTATCGATTGTATCCAAAATATCATTTTATTTAATGGCTGCATCATCCAACTATCTACTTTTTTAAAAATAAACATAAGTACACTCAGTATTATTAATGCATCTTGTCCCCCCTATTCACCGCTTTCAATTCTAATCTTTTTTGACCTATAGTTGAAAATGCAATAATTAAAGGCAACTATATTCACGTACTCGATAAAAATATCATTGGGAATTTAACTTTTAAGATCTAGAGACAGTATGATTCATAACATGTGATTGTGTGACGTACCAAATGTGGCGGAGTTGAAAGTGGTCCAACCGTCGACGACGCTTCTGTTTCCGGTGACCACCGTTTGATTGATTCCGTCGCCGATCATCATCATGTACCTTTTGTTCTTCGCGATGGAGATGTACTCTTCGTATATTCCCGCCGTCACGTAGATCAAAAAGAAACCAGCGCTTCCGTCGGTGTTGTTTGGCGCCGAAGCTATAGCCGCCGTGATGTTGGTGAAGTTCCCGGTTCCGTCTTGGTTGACGGTTACGATATCGCTTATCAGAACCATGCTTCCGTCGTCTCCGTCATCGCCGTCCGCGAGTTTTCTCCTGCTGAGCGACTCGTAAACGGCTTTTGTTTTCTCCGTCATCTTCAACGGCAGAGCTCCGTTACGAAACAGACGAGCCGGCTTAGTGTGAGTGGATGATCCGGATCTCGGATGAGCCCAAGCAAACCCGGCCCGTTTCTTCTTCTTCGGAACCCATCCTTTGGTGAAGAGAGCGAGCGAGACGCCTAAGAGCTTCGTGTCGTTAACGAGAGGCAAAGCGACACCGTTCCTTACAGTCCACGTGGCGGAAGAAGAAGCTGCGGTTGTGAGTCCCTCGAGACACGTCTGCTCGTTAGTCAACGCCGCGGAGAGAAGCGTCTGGACGTCGTCGGCTCTCGAAAACGGCAGCGTTTTGAAAGAGGATCTCGCCGACGTGTCGTTAACGGTTTCAAACGACGTCAAGAGATAATCCATCGTTAGACCGGCGAGAAAACGGCAGTCTTGGAGAGCTCTTATAACGGCGGGTTGAGATAGATGAGCGTTGCGTTTGATGTATTTGTCGACGGTGCGAATGAATTTACGCGATTGGGATAGCGATTTGCGGATAGAGAAGCGGCCGTATTGTTGGACATTGCCTTGGCTATGTGGGAAAACGGATTTGCAGTATTTTGGATCCGGAGTCGTTTTACAGATTGTTGAAGAGTTGGATAGAGTTTGAGAAGAACAACCGAGGAGAAGTGATTGGAAAAAGAATGATAGTGTGATGAGAAAGAGTATTGGAGATTCCATTGGAAATTTTTATGTGGATAAAAGACTTTAGGTTAAGTGGTTTTATATAGTAGTATAAGTATGTTGATCATGAATGAGGATGAGGTACGTAGGTCCATTCTTTAAAGTTTAAATATTATTACTATATTTTTGTGTATGAAAACTATGATATTTTTCCTGTGATGCGATAATTTTTTCCTGAGTCAACTCGTTTGGGAGTCTTAAAAACGCGTAGGTTTGTTAAGAGATTGTGATATAATAATCATCGGATACTCTGTCTGTTTATATATTCAAAGATGCCTAGCTGTTATTGCAGAACCATATCTTCGTTCGATCTTAAGAAATACTATATACCATTCATGTTTTCCGATCGATAATCGAGTAATTCAATTATCAATAGTGGTTACCACCCTCGTTTTTCAAAGAACAAAATGTGTTTTCGAAATAGCCGTTTCCTTCGATAATAAAGTATTTTTCTTCTTTTCTATATATAGATAAATTTTGATTGACATCATAATGCGGAATTTCAAAAACAATGTTGTAATATATAGTGTAAACTTGTTATAAGTATTAAACTTTGCTTGTTGTTGAAGAATTCACTCAGTTTCTCTAATTACCGTAAGAAACAAAACAAAACGATATTTAGGGTCTTATTTTATGGGTGTCAACACTCCTTCTTAAGAAAATTAACCATTTGATCATTGATCAAAATATGTAACTCCATATCTGGGGCAGGTTTACTTGTACGATTGACTTAATTATTAGGACATCTCCAACCCACTCTATATTTGCTTTTTAACTCTATTTTAGAGTAAAATCTACTCCAACCCATCTCTATTTCTACCTCTATAATAGAGATCTCTATTTTTTCTTCTATATATAAAGGAACTCTATTTTTTCTTCTATAATAGAGTTGAACTTTTTTATTTATAAAATGGTTCTTGAACTTTTAACACTTTTATATTTATGATCAAAATAAATAAAATATATATTTAATGGTCCTTAAACTTTTAACACTTTTATTATTTTATATGATGCAATGTATTTCTTTTAATAAATGTGATATTTAAATAATATTTATGAATGTTAAAAATTTAAATAATATTATAGTTTTATGAAAAATTCACAAATACTAAAATAAATGGGTTAGTTTGCAACTTTTATAAGTAAAAGGTATTGATAGTAAAATAAAAAAGGAATCTCTACAGAATATTCCTTTTTAGAGGAAAAAATAGAAGTATCCATTGGAGCAGGCCCGGCACTGGGGTGGTGCAAGAGGTACTTTTGCACCATGTCAAATNGATAGTAAAATAAAAAAGGAATCTCTACAGAATATTCCTTTTTAGAGGAAAAAATAGAAGTATCCATTGGAGCAGGCCCGGCACTGGGGTGGTGCAAGAGGTACTTTTGCACCATGTCAAATTATTTTTGAAAAAAAATTACAAGATTTG